>NW_014333085.1:550009-676735 GCF_000341935.2 Cephus cinctus | reverse complement strand
CGCCATCGTGTATCCGATCGATGACGAAGAAGAAGAAAAAAGTCCTGACTACGATTTTAGTCCCGAGAAATTAACGGCATCTCAAGACACGTATCCAAGACACGTATCCATTAATTCCTGAAAATCAAACAGTATCAATCTGACACTTGTACAAAAAAAAAGATTTTATAAAACCATTCAACCTAACCTTAATACTTCCTTACGAGAAATCAGTAGGTACCTCCATGTATACGTATATACTGTTCAATTGATCAATTGAATAACCAGGGTCAATCGATCAAATAAAATTGATGCTTAGCGACAGGTTTACAATCCACAGAAATATCATTGGCCAAGATGCTGTCCAGTCAGGATCTCTTTGTAAATGATTTCTATTTTTCTTCTGCCGTCTCCACCTGGGCATAAATCCATCCTCCTCTTTTTTTACAGGCGTCAAACTCCATCCTCATCGCGCAGTGTCAAAGGTCAAGTACTTGTCGGCATTAGCGAGCGAAAGGCATTATATATATATATATAAGTAATCAATTCTTGATTAAATTTTCATGAATGTTCGATTACGTTCGACACTGTTCATGAAAACGCTTTGAGCCCGTGAGAAGTTATTATTTCACGGTTAATTACGCGATAGAAAAGGCCGGTATACCTAAAATTGTTCACGTTGAAATTCAATAGGATATAGAATTCTTTGATTGGACATGTTCGATATCCGAATATCGATACGTTCTGCCAGATATCGATCTTTACCGATAATCGAAATTCCGTCATACATAGCCGCTTGAAAATGATTTTCCTCTGTCTCATAATATTCGTACTTCCTTTTTCTTTTTATCGCGAACGCACACGACTGCCGTGCGACTCCTTGTGTATCGCTTTGTTGAGATCTAAAGAAGATTCGTGATACCAGAACAGAGTGCGAGAGGAACTTGATGGCGTAGACGACCAGCCTTTTTCTAAATATACATCGTACCGCTTCCGGCCACCCCAAGAGAAATACAGAATAGTACGTGTACCCGTTAGACACGTATATACTTACGTATACCTTATGCGTACAGGAAATTCTAATGCATATATGAACTACATATGTATATAGGAAAGCAAAGAAGAATCGACATTGGTTTATCGTATCGGATGTTTGCCCTGTCGATAATGAATATTAAATTAAACTCGAGACAGATAGACAGTCTGGGTATACAGTGATAATATACTACCTTAATCAATTTAATATTAAGATGGATTAAAGGTCGAGAAATATAGAGTTGTGTAACGATATCGATTGCGAATATATCAATCGAGACGAGAAATAAATCGAGCCGGCATCTTTTCTCTTTTCATTTGACTGCCGCACCCATCGTAATCTCGTTAACGAGGATCGCTGGGTAATATATAAGGCGACGCCAAGATCTTCGATTCTTCGTATATCCTGAACGAGATAAAACCGAGTACATAAGTGTCGACGTGTGTTTACAGTGACATGGGTATCCGCCTTAAGAATTCAAATGGTATTCAGAGAATAATGCAAAGGATATCTGCGTGTTGCGAGCGTCTGATGACTCTAGCAAAGATCGTGCACGTATTTCAGATACGTGTGTTATTATCTAGCGAGGATTGCGATCACGGGGACGTAGATGTGTCGATTTTATTAGAGTTGAAATTTTACCTGGGGTTAAGGAAGATACGAGCGTGTTGTGAGTCCATAGAAGCCGAAGGAACGTTTGACAGGCGTTGAGGTTAGAAAATTGAGTATTCGTCTAACCAGACGATTAATCCTTCTCTTGAACAACACTTTTCTTCGATCAAGATACATCACGTGTGCGAAAAAACATCGGAGACAGCCGAAGTCTCGGAATGTAACGCCGCCATTAAACACCCAGCATGCACAGTGGCTCCATCGTTACGTTCGAACGAGAAAACAAGTAGCCAGGTCCGTTGCTGTCAGGGTCGCCTTCGTCTCGGGGAAAAATTTTAAACGATCCTTCGTGGAATCTTGGTAAAAGAGAATTTTTGGAAAAGCCATTAGGCGCCACGTGACAATTCTTACAGTCTGAGTGGGAACAGAGGACGAAAATGTAATCGGACGGTTAAACTGATTTCTGACAAAGCCGCAAGATACGTGAACGACTGTGGGAGAGCATAAAAAAATATAAAGAATTTTCTATCGGTACCTGAACTACGACAATAAAGCTTTCCCGTTGTAGGAGCTGGTACACGGGTAGACCCATATCCGGTCTGCAGTGCTCTCATCGCCATGAGCCACCCTGGACGTAAATAAAAGCCGATTTCCTCAGGTCTTTTCGTGTTACACGAGAAACCTAAAGGGTGCCAACGAAAATGTCTAAATATACCGTGTGGGCTGCTTTTAAATAGGGTTCATTGAACAGAAAAAAGGTACGTAGACACTGATTTCTCCCTCTGAAGCTAGATCCTATCCCCCCTGTTCCTGACAGTGGATCCTCGTGACAGACCATCGTTATCCAAAGGGTAAGGAATTTCCGAGTTCACTGGGTAAAGCACATTAACGCATACCAGTAGGGAGACTCGCGCATCGTCGAGTTTACTTTGCCATGGAGTTTACACGTACTCGAGCAGCTAAGATAAGTATTATACATACGTCGTGCATACTCGGTTGAGATTTAAACGAAAAGAAGGAACCAACTAGAAAGCCAGAGAGAGAAAGAGAAAAAGGAAAAATGCACTATGAGATAAGAATAAGAAATATTGAACTTCCTTACCAGTCAAATGGATCCCACCTGTACTGCATGTAGATGCACGTGCATTGTGCACTCATGTAACAAACGTGTAAGTACATACGTGCCATAGTTGATATTCCCTATAGAATTAACACACGACTCTCCTGCTCAGCTGTTACGAAAGGAGCCAATAATAACGAAGATAAGTACACGGTTGTAACCCAAGGTAAAGAACAGAATGGCAAAGTAGAAGACGAGGCGCCTAAAGAAAAGCACATATGGCGTCTCTACCGCAAGTGTTACGGGATATCCGAATAGATGTGTTCACGTCTGATTGACCGCTGCCATCTGGACTCGTGACGAAGGAAAGAACAAACGTGACGATCCCACCGTGACTTTTAATCCTCGAAAATTCATCATACCAATTTTCAGACATCGACTCCAACGGCTTTCAGAGTAACGAATTTGCAGACTTTGACTCTCTGTGCCATCGAGCAACCAGTGTGAGAAAGAAGACGCCCACCGTGGTGGAAGAGCGACAGGAAATGGCACAGAGCGAGATAGAAGGATAGAAAAAACAAATATGAAAAATTGAGTACAGCCTGAAAATAGATATCGCATAAGAAGCGCAAGCCGGTACTTGACTGGCGTAGAATAAAAAGCTTCCTCGTAATGGGCCGCCAATGCATTAACTGCACGAACGAGCAAGCGGAGGCGAGCGAGCAGACAATAACTACAAATTGAAGGCGAATTGCGGATTGCATTAGGGAGTGGCTTGGGAAAAGGTGTTTACAGGTTGTGCGGACTCGTAACTCCTTTGAGATTTGCCAGGCGTGTATTACCGCGAGGCTTGCTATTTTTTTTTCCCCCGGGATCCTCGTAAATATGAAAGAGAGAAAGAGATACAAGGGGACACGATGATCTTGTGCTTGGGAAAGAGAAAGAAAGTTTAACCAGGAAAAGATACCAGTCTTCCATATACCCGTTAAGCTGGTGCATTGTTTCGCACTGTCTTGTAACATGCATCCTCAACTTTTTTATATCCACTGGTCTGCGTCAGTATAGTGCATACAGAGAATGTTATGTACTATATATACATAAACTAGCATTTAGAATAGTCGATTCACCTAAAGAATTTTCTCCAATGAAAGTGGAAAGTGATGATGTTGGGGACGGATAAACGTTCATCGATCCGTACGAGAGAAGAATCGCTAATGCACCTCTTGGCTCGTGCGTTGCAGTCTGGATATATATATATATATAATATATAGTACAGTGCATTGTCCAGTACGCGTGTCGAGCTGCATCCATTAAAGGGTTCGAGCAGTACGATTAACAGGGTACAGATGAAATTAATGTTAAGTGTGTAAAACGCATAAGATAGAAAGAGAGAGAGAGAATTGCCACACGTGTCAAATCACTTGCCATTAATGTTCCTACTGATTTTATTAGCTCCTTGAACATCCCTTGAGCTCAACTACCCACGAGCGGTCATTAAGAATCCCTTGTGACTGTGGCTAAGAAACGAACATGTTTGCTTGCTCCGCGCAGTTCTCAAGTGTAAATAAATATGCGAGGGGGATTGTTGACTAATTTAAATATAGACTACTGTAGTCAAATATTGTACGATTATAACTTAGCATACGGTGTTATACAGTACTTGTGTTTCTTGGCTGACAAAGAGCCACTCGTATGTTACTTAGGGATACATATGCATACGTGTGTAATCTTAGCCACATAAGGTCTAGGTATACGGAAATGAAAGAGTCAGTTATTTTCATTCTGAATGAGGATCCCTGGTGTGGATACCTCGGGTGCGCGATGTGGAACAGGTAGCCGTGTAACATCCTACATAGGTTGGGATGGTTCGTAGTCCTGCAATCTCCATGAGGAATAATTTGTTGAAAAAAAAATTTAGATAAATAAATTTAGAGTAATGTAAGAAAAATTGTTATTAAATAGTTTTTTATATTTACTTCTTTTTCCAGATTTTATTCATTTTTCATAGTGACTTTCTTCCTCCTCGTGTCATGAAAACCACAATCTGCCACGTCAACCTAGGTAGGCATTCGCGGATTATAACAAACTTCCGGTCGGATCCTCCACTCACTCACTCAGCTCCTTCGCTCAACTCATTCTGCTGGTCATTGTTGCGTTGCTCCCGAGTGTGACGACCTGGCAACCTCAATCCATGCTAGTTAGGCTCCATGAACCATTCTTAGCCTAGATGAAGAGCCTTCGGAAGTTTAACGGACGTTAGTGTATATATATAACTTTATTCGGCTTTGTGCATGCTTTTATTGCTACCACTTTTCGTAGAATCTTCTACAGAAGCGGAAATTGCCAAGTGACTCTTTCCTCGAGGCTTCTTTACTCGCGAGGGATCCGAGTCAACGGCTTCGGTAAGAGTCGGCAATTTCCGGACGTTGTATTTGAAATTCGTTGTTTTTGAATTTTCAAACATCAATTTCATCACCACTAATACATCGAATACGTATCAGATAGAACGATAATAAAGGGATTTTGAAAAATTATAAGAAAGAAATATAGTCCTTTCATCTCGATAACAATCGTTTGCGTGCTGAAGTATCGAGAAGTTAAAAATTCAAGTGTATCATGCTATCATCATGGCACACCTGTTCTGCGTGATATCGAGTCTTTAAATTTTTTTTCTATTGGACGACCTACTCCTATTTCTTTGGCCTCTACCCTACACTCAAGTTGATACGTTTAAACGAGTCACCACTACTGCTCTACAAAGCTGTGTTCAGCGAATATACAAGCAGTTGGAGAAGATGAACTCTGAAAGCTATACGAGAAGCAAAATTAGCTCAGGGACGTGTAAAATAAAAAGATATATTTTTCAAACCTTTTTACAGCTATGAAAATCCTATGAGAAACTGGGGAGTGGTTTGCGATCGCGATCGAATAAAGAAAAAGAGGACGAACGGAACGTGAGGTCAACGTGGTTGATCTTCATGTAAAGGCAGCACCTGGTACGTAAGGTACTCGGGGGGCCCATCCCCTCGGGCAGGGACTCGGCCACCGATCGCGTGTTACGTCTGCTGTGGCGGATAACCAGCTATTTTCGAATTCCTTTGGAAATAATCAGCAGGTTCGTGCCACGTACACTTGGCTAGATGTTAACAGTCGGAATATCTAAAAAAATCGTTAAAACGCAGTAGCTACCTTAGCGATGACACTTTTTACTTGCAGATATGCGCAGGGAATTATGGGACACAGAATAACCATTAAAATTTAATAAGAATTTCTTAACTGTTATTTTCCTTTTCTTTAGGAAGACCTTCGGTTGGTTATTCTTCTTCGATCTGACACTTATACTAATATCTATCCGGTTACAGGTCATGCTTTTGGTTTGTTAAGGGGTCTGCCTGTGGTTATTAAGGTTTCACGATGGCGTCGACTTACCCGGGATCGCGTGATTTTGTCGCGAGGGTCAAGAAAAATAAATGAGCCACCAGAAAAGAATAGAGAGAAAAATATTTTGTACGATACCTCGGTCGAAATTGACGAAATTCGTAGAGTATCGTTCATACGGAAGCAGCTGGACTTATCCAAATGGTGGTACGTAAATAGACCAGACATTTGTAATTTTCTGTCGACAGTGACAACGCCCGATTTCTCATTTCGCCGAAAACGCCCGGTCGGTCTATGCATAAATTACAATAAACACCGAGCAGTGTCTGAGTGGCTTGTAAATAATTTTTCTTATTTTCCCTCTAAATTCTGGATGCTACCAAACAGACACACTAACCAAACCTCAACCGAACTAGAATCACTGACGCACGTGGCATATTACAATACACAATGCTCTATTTCCACGACGTCTGCACTATTCACATTCTACAGAAGCGGCGGCCATGACAGTCTCTGTCTGCTAGCAGCCGATGACGTATTTCAAAACGATATTTTTCACGCATAACATAAACGGTCGACAGAAAGTATCGAGTAACCGTGAAATATTAATAAAAGATGGACGCATGCTGGAGACTCTATTATTCGTGAAGAATGTAAATAACTACCGATCGTAAGAATCCTTTGATAATACGCACCGAAAGTCTAGCGCATACCGCCAGAGCTTTGTATATCACCAAATCGCAAACATCTGCCACCAGGACGCGCCACCTACTTCCTCCTTGAAGTCCTCCTTTTACATACTTCCCAAGTAAAAGAAAAGAAATCGAAAAGGCGTATATACATTATAAAGGAACGCGCGCGCGACATGAAACCTGGATCAAGGAGGCACCTGGGTACAACAAGAGCGTCCCCTGGCACAAGATGTTTTCTGGTGACTAACAATGAATCACGATTATATACGCGATACGACTATGATCGGAATCATAATGGTTTTGACTCCCCACGTGGCCCGAAGGTATTCACAACAGCCCACGACATTCCCTCGTATAAACCATAAACCTAAAGGGTTCTCGAGACAGCATTGTGTACAAGGTACAAGATCCTAACCTGCAACAGAAATTCCTGGAGCATCAAGGACAATCAAACATTAAAAAAAAGGAATTTTCAACAGGACATTTCACCAAATAAAAAAAAACAGGTACGACGAATAAATCCCTAGGAGGTAGTCAAAGCTTTAATCCCTAGAACGGCAGTGATAAACGAAGCTGCCACAAAGGTTAACGCAACTCGATTTCCTGCATCTATATATAACACCAGCAGGAGAATGATCCAATCGAGTCTCGAGGACGAAAAAGCAAGTAGCCAGGAACGTATTCGCTCCTTAAACGACGTAGGTCCTCATATCGATTATTCGGCAGGGCCTCGCAGAGAGAAGAACGAAAGAGAGTGGGGCTGATTTAGTGCACCCTACGGGGGAGCCGTAACGGTATTAAAGTTTGACGCCGAAACCAGGGGTTCGTTCCTGGTCTGTATAGCTGCAAGTGTTTAGGGGTTGGATGCATATAATATCCAGCACCCCAAAAAGCATTAGCTCAGATGAATGCGTCTGCCTCGTTGCAGTCCCTAGTAAACGATTGCTGGGTCGTCGAGATGGATCTTAAGATTGAATTATTCAATAACCTTAAGTAAGATACATTTATTTATTTTTTTTTTTTTACAAAAAAATAATCCACCCTTCTGACAACTCGCGTTCACTTACAGTATCCTGCAAAAGAAAAATACAAAGGATGGACGCTCAAAAACGAAGTAACGGTACGCATCAGCAACCTTTCCAAACGATCGAGCATTTGCTCGTACTTCGGAACCGCGACCATCATGGAATAAAACTCTTGTGTAACTATAGCCATGGCTCCGCCTAGTAAATAACCATCAATATTTTCCATGCTATAGTTTCGTTCAAGGAAGATCTTGCTAACGATTGATATTACAAGGAGGAGAGACGAGGACGGCTGGCACGCTCCAGCGAAATCAAATCCTCGCATGAGTCATCCAAGTGGCACGAGAGAAAAAGAGAAAGAGAGAGAATGTCATGAAATGAGCACTAGTATTATTCTGCAGGTTCCAACTTGTCCAAGACTGTTTGGTCAGTTTCGTTTATTAGCTGTTATCGCGAGCAACCTATATGAAATTAAATAAGGATACTGGATAGGGAGTCAGGATTGAATTAACCTGCAATACTCTTGGCGCAAGGGTGTATAAATCTTAGGCTTTTATTACACGTGGGAATGTGGTGAAAGGTACGTATGCACTGGAGAGGAACTGGATGAGATAAAGGTGGTTCCTCTTGGATGAATCTAGTCTTGGACTAGCCGTGTATCCACAGACGCTATACAAGACCCGAAGAAAGAAATAATTCTCTGTTGGTACTTATATGGACCGGTTCCTCCTAAAACAATAATGCAGGTTTTACAAGATTCATTAGCATATCAATGCTCCACTACCCACGTTCCTCGGCTAACATCGTACTTTGATCGTCAACCCAATTCTGATCTAACTACTTGCCACCTACGCTCCTTCTGAGTAAACTAAACGTTATCAAACGTCCAGTCGATACTCTATGACTGTACATGAATTGAGGCAGGATTTGGGATCTGGTGATCAAAGTCAGTAAAAGTAATTAACCGGCTGCCCTTGTATACTGATATCATTAAAAAATAATTGACGCGTTAATTGATGTAAGATTTCTTCCTACAGATATTATTTTATATGGATTAATGTGGGAGACCCATTGTGAACTTATGCTCAGTGTCAGGTTCAATGCCTACGGAGTTCACTGTATGAATTGAAGCCAAAATAAAAAGAGAATGAAACTCACGTTCGAGTTTTATACTTGGTAAAACCAATGAAACCTTGCCATCCAGGAAATAAGGTGTATGGTTACCTAGAGGATGGAAGTTACGATCGGTAGGAATGCCAGTACCTTTTTTTTTCGCTTGAAAACCTATTCTGGATTAATGAGAACTCCTTCAAGAGGTTTTACCTGCATCCTGATGCTGGCTGATATTTGTGTACACGGCAATAAGGTTCGTAGAATGTAGCATCTGTGAATCTAACTTCACGTATATACTATATATACCGGTGTGTATCTACGCAAGTTGAAAACTCGTTTTGGTAGCACGCGCGATAAAGACCTTAGCAGTTTGCGCGACAGGAGCGGCTATGGTAAATTACACGTGATTATCGAATCTTTCTATAGGATATACTAGGTGGTAGGGTAGGTGGATAAGTGCAGTTCCATGGTCAGTAAGGTAAATGTAAATAAATACGACATGAAAATGGCACGCAGCCTTCGGATTACGTAGTTTCCTGCGTGCGTAAGATCGAAAGTAGAGGAGTAGAGAGGATTGGAAGAGTCCATATTCTTCCGAGTGTTATAGATAGCAATTATCGTAGGTGGCTTAGAAGATTGAGATACGGATACACACGGATCTATTATTAGATCTCGGTATTAGGGCTTGTTTTCACTGGACACCTTCAATTACACTACTGAGAATTCGCGCTGGCAAATATTTCTTGGCGGTCATTTACAAAGTTTTTTTGCCACCCACGAGGAAATAACATATTCCTGCATTACCATTGGATTGGCTCAAATATTTCTTAATATTACTGGAATTTCAAGGTAACTCGATATAATTCTTTTTTTCCTCCATTTTTTAGCTCATCCTGTAAGGATTCGTCGACGGGACTAGAATGGCCTGTAGGTTAGATTACCAGTGAGCCAATTAGGGAGACGTCGGAGAAATCTACAGAGAAGGGACCTCCCGTGTGACACACTTCAGCAGGGCTCGAGGGGCCAATTCTTCCAAGGGAAGATCCTGGCTACGATCCCCACTTCAGAAGTACATGTACCCCCTTAACAATGTGGAATCGGGCCCGCCCACGTTTTAAACCCGACACTTCCTACCGCAGTCCGCACGACGTCTTCCAAGAGTGTTACCAACTGTACCGCTTCGCCCTGGGAAACATTGAATTCTTTAGACCAGGTGGAAATACGTTTAAGAGTATCTATAGAGGGATGACTAAGTCCGTACTACCAGGAACACGTTGCTAGCGTACAGCTACTTACTGGAACCATGAACATAAGGACCCGTGCAAAAGAGTGGAGGAGCGTATGGAGTCTGAAAAAAGTATTTCCGGTAACCGGATCCTGATCAGGATCCAGCTTGAGCAGACGATGCCCGCAGAGCCTGATGGTATATACGTATATACTTTATTGCACCTTTGGACTTCCCTGGAGGAAGTCACGCTAGACTAGTCACCGCGTTCCATGAGAATGTAACCTAAAAGTATAACAATGATTTTATTACTCTTATAGACTTCAATTGGGTATAGGATCAGGATCACGTGCGGATGCTGTGCCTGGTGGGGTACTGAATCACAAAAGTACATCGTGGCACACCTGCCCCCAGGGTGATCCTATTCAACTTCCAGAATCGTATCTACAATCAGTAAGGTATCCCATGAGGCTCTTGAAAAGGATCTCCACTAGCTGATGCACATCCAGGTCGCGTGTCCACCAGGTGATTCCTTGCGATAAAACTAGTGAACTGCTCGAAGCTAAGGAATCTTTGGTATCCTTGCGTCGGGTGGAATTGCGTGAGAGCTTCCTGAGCTTGTTGCTGGTGCCAGGACCGAATGTGATGGGAATGGAATCATCCATCATCAGGGTTGGATGATGCGCTGAGATCAAAGGGTCCAGGGCCAAGGATTGCTATGGTCTCTGTCTGTTAAAGGCCGAAAACAAAATGCACCCGCGAGACGATCCATTAGGACGGATGCCAAGGGGAAGGGAGAGAAGCGCATTAAGAAAGAAGGTCGTCTCTCAGCTTCTTCTTGGGACGGAGCCCCGGCCAAAGCAACTTCCTCACGATCTTCTTTTTCCCAGCAAATAGACCGGCTCTTCCTCTTTTTCTCTCTTCTTTTGTCACTCTCCTCAAACTGATTCCAACACCTTTCAAAGAAGCCCGCGATCACGCGTTCTCGCCTTTGCAGAATCTAACGCATAAGCACTTCTCGCTATGTAGGCTACTCCGGAATCTTCATTCTTAAATTGCTCTTTATTAGACTCTCGTAGTGAATGAATAGAGTCAAAACTGAATTTCCACTTAGACCTCAATTTACACTCGTGTACCCCTTAGCTAGGTAGTACGACACTAAAAAAAAAAAACTACAGTATTCCATTACAATGGATTTATAAATAGTCTCCACGTCGCGAACCCACCTTCCCTCTGCTATGTTTAATATTTATGTCGGTCTGCTACATTGGTTGAAATATGCATGTTCCAAGTGAATTATTTTGACATTATTATTCTGTCAATTTAACTATCGTAAGACTATTGTCAGTTTCTTACTTTTTTTTTAAGATCGTCTAATGAACTCCAGTACCATCCAGTGATCGGATCTTGTTCTTCTTGTCTATAAAAAGCCATGGCAAGCTGTCTAAATTTATTCAAAGGATCTATTCGAGGTTGTCCTACCGAGCACGCGAAGACTTCCTGACCCGAGTTGCACACGTGCACCAGATAGAATACGTACAGACTGTCTAAGAGTTGCTGACGAATCGTAGGCACGCGGTGAGTTTATTTATCGGTCTCTTAGCGTTCGGGCGTGTACGGCCAATTTCTTTTATTTGCAGGTTACAGGAACGTCGAATTCGTTTGAGCTCATGGTTGTCAGCACGAAGTTTCTTGGCACTTCCGGTTCATAAGTCACGTTTACGAACACTTGTACGTTCACCTGTGCAATCGGATTTTAAATGGAATTAAAGATAGAGCACGGATTACAAGTGATTACAAAGATCTATCCAGAGATGATTGATATAAAATTTTTTAAATTGTACAATATTTCCCTGGATCATTAGTAATAATTTTTGAAATCATAAATTTAGTTACTCCTCACCTTGTACAGGCTGAGTGAAATTTATAATAGCTCGTAGACACTGATGGAAAAGTGAAGAAAAAGAGACGTTGGTGACCTTAAAACTTTTGGTGAGTCCATGAGTAAGGAGTCATTGGTAAAGATTGCGAATGATTCAGAATTCGCCTGAGGCCAGTGGATTTCAAATAGACTCTTAACCGTAAACATTGCAATTGATTTGACCAGTCCAGCTAAAACGATTAATTAATTAAATTCCTTTAGAAAGTAATCGGTTGTTATGCTCACGAGTGTTCCGGGAGACCGAATAAAAATTATTTTTATTCGTTATCACGCTATAGAACCCCTTCAGGATAAAATCGCAACCACTCCGAAGCGCGGGAGATATGAAACTTGTTCAAAAATATGCCTAATGCATTCTATCTGATTGAATCAAATAGTAACTGTATTGAAAGCAGCTATTACAACGCCAACCTAAGAGAACTATTTTGTCATCGAACTCTCGTAGCAAGAATTACCTGTTCCCACTGTAACAGTAACGAGTAACAAAGCAAAAGAGGCTAACAGAATTTTCTGCAGAAATTCGATTTCAGAAAGACAGCACACAAATGTTGTAACCTCACCAATCTCTTTCCCTAGGGAACGTAACAGAATATGAGCAGCGGTTCCGCAGTAGTTATCCTCTTGGAAGACTCAAACATACAGTCCTTAGAAATTCCAGAAGCATACGCCCTCACGACATCGTCCATATCCAGGACTATGACCATGGATCATCGAGGTTAGGAAAGAGGAGGTCTAGTCTAAGGACTCCTTTTGGCTCGTTATAGAAGTCAGGTAGAAAATACACCTGACCGGTCGCTTTCTTCCTTCCTCGAAACCGGCGAAAATCTCTAAAACGGTATGCGACTAAAGCGGATACTTTTTCAAGGAGAAAAAGAGAAAGAAAGAAAAGAACAGACGAGGAACGAGCTACACTTTTATCTTGGATCCTCGTCCACTTTTACTCACTCTAGAAAATTTGTCGGCCACTTCCTGTCCCCCGAGGTACAATTTAGTTTCCACATAATTTTCTTTTTTTTTTCCACCAGGTACCTACACCGCGTTCTTCTATACGGTAGCCATCTTTCTTTTATTCTTCTACCAACAGTCATAGATCGTTCAGCGTCTCTTCAATGACTCAATCTACTTGGCTTTCGATACTCGATTGCTTATTTTCTATTATTTCTTCGTAAACTTGTAAAAATTTACTACCGAAAATTACTTTCTCCGATAAAATTACGCATGCGACTTCTTTAATGAGACTGTCATAAGCTCCAAGGATACTCTGACGTTGGCAAATTCATGCGGCACAGACGTAATACGTACATATAATGCATCTACGGATCTGGCATTTAGAATGAGTGCGTCTACATACGTATTCAGAATCGTGGAACGATTAAATCTCATGTCCTGAAAACGGAATTCCTTAGCCGTCGTCACGCGCCGGGAACAACTCACTCTATTCTCGGAAAGTACAAGCTACGCGATATGAATTTTCTAGTCGTTGAATTACACTCTACTCTTTTACATTGAAACGCCACGATGCTCCTTTCACAAGAAATGGTACACGAAAATATTCAAAACGTACACACAACATTTTACAGGCACCCATATACTGCATACCGGTGACTTTTACTATATAACCTCAAAGCCAAAAGGGATAAATCTCGACGTACGACAGGGTTGGGAGTGTCGCGTGTTCTATAAATAAAAATTGTTTGATCAATGTTAAATATGTATGCTTTAGCTTATTCAGGCGTCCAAAAGAAAATCTTTCACGTTTCTTCGTTCATGCACGATTCAGCATGGAAAAAATTTAATACATACGCAAAATAATTGATAAGTATTGATTATTTACGTGTTTGTGATTTATCGAAATCTTGACATATACACTGAAATACCCATGCCATTAACACTGTCTAGTTTCTACAATACACTTCCTTTTGATCTGCCACTAGATTTATCGCCCGAGGTACACTTTATGCTGTTTCTTGTTTGTACTGAAGGCGCCGGGAGATCCTGGAGATTAGCGAAGGTCGCGAGGGTAACGCGTGTAAGTAAAGCTTCTACGGGAATAAGCTTTTTTTGTGGGATAGGAGCACAGATAAAATGACTTCAGTCACACTAACATTGTAATACTTCGGATGATAAAGAATAGGATAAGAACTCGTTACGCAGTCGAAGTACCGGTAATGCAGTGTTTCAGTTGATACACGTTACGAGCTAAAATCACTGGATTTTGGACTTTAATGATCATAGATATTTGTCACATCGAAATTGACATCCTTTCTCTCCATTATGACTGTATCCTTTAGAAGGACATCCATCGGATGAAAATTTATATGAAATTCTTGTACTTACTTTGTGCGCAGACCATTGCCATGAAGAGAAACAATAACAGGGTCATCTTGTTCTTTGTAATGTCCACAAGTCACTAGGAATTTTTCTTTTATCACTTATTTGCACTGACTTGAAACTTTTATTTTTTTTTAACACGTGCCACCAAAGTACCGATTTAACTCGAATGACAGGAACAACAAGATGTTAGATCTTCTTTTGAATTAGAGTCCTAAGTTGGCACAACTGGAACCTTGCAATAGTCAAGTCTAGTCCACATTTAATCTAGGGTATTTGTCTGTCAAAATTTAGATCCAATAACTACACACTGCTCTTCATAGGAACTCTTTCACTTTTCTCAAGAGGAATATTCGCGACTTGCTCGACAACCAATAGAAATCGAAATAAATAGACAGATGGCAATTTTCAACGAGATTTACGAGTCTGTCACGTAATACGAAGTTGTTCCTGGGTACAAATAACGTTGCCGCCACAAGAGTAAAAGAGTATACCGTGAAGCGTTCCGCACTTTTCCACGAGAATAATATACTGTCTTCTCGAGTGCCGTAGTAGACAGTGAGTAGCGCCGGAGTCAAAACAGAGTGCCAAGTTTTGGTTATTACGAAGCCAGCGATAGTACCCTTCCTTTTCTCTCTCTCTCTCTCTCTCTCTATATATATATATATATATATATGTGTGTATATATATATTTCTTTTTTCTTCTACAAAGCAGCACGTGCTTCTTCTCTCTCTCTCTCTCTCTCTCCGCCGGAGTCAAAACAGAGTGCCAAGTTTTGGTTATTACGAAGCCAGCGATAGTACCCTTCCTTTTCTCTCTCTCTCTCTCTCTCTCTATATATATATATATATATATATGTGTGTATATATATATTTCTTTTTTCTTCTACAAAGCAGCACGTGCTTCTCTCAAGAGCCAAATCCCTGGGGGCTTTCTCGGCTCGCAAGTTCAGACTCCGTTAGAAATGGTCCAGGAATCGGTAGCGGATTAATTTCGCCATGTGATCGATTATTCGTGTGACAGGCAAGGAGCCAAGCGCACTGTCCACGCATCCACACGATGCAACGGCCCGCGAGCGAATGCCGAAGAGTGCCGCGAGCTACGTTCTTCCGAGTTCCGAGTCCGGTAGGTGCATGCTGCGCCGCTCTAGGGATCCCCACCATTGAATCATGCTCATCCCCACCATAGGGACGTAGCGCGTGTGCGGCCCGACACATCAATTAAAAGGGAAATCGAACTGTCCGTGTCTCTCCATAATAACTGGATATGATTAATGTATTCGATGATAGATTCCTTAAAGAAATGTTGCGTCGATTTACGAAATTATTATTTTCTTAACAAGCTAAAGAGAGATAATTTTATTATATTGTTTCAATTAAAATTACATTGTATGCTTCTTGTAATGATCATGATGTAAATGAGGATGTGAAGAATTTCCTGCGCCATTCTAATTAGTCACTAGTATGCAGTATTGGGCTATGTGGCAATTACGGATTTTTATATATATAGAAGCTGAGGGTACTCTCGTGGGATTACTCTAGGAGGGTAGGATAACTGGTACAGTGACCAGACATTATTGTTAATCGTTATCCCTAGGGGAGAACTGGTAGATTATCAAGGGTGAGTAGATAAGTCTCTGCCGGGATGGGAAGAGCTGGATAAATTCGACTACCCGGGCGATGACTTCCTTGCATGTTAACCGAAGGCAAAGATTCACAGTTAAAATATTTCTCTCTCTCAAGCAGAAGCATACCGCGAGATGAGAAAGAACCTGGCAATGGTCCAGAGAATTGGCAGCTGCTGGTAAACAAGTAGGTTGCCCTTTTCCGTCCTCTAATGAAAATCAAAGGATGCCGTTCAGGTTTGAGTTTTTAAATAAATTTTCTTCACCTGCAACAACTTTCTAATGCTATCATCAATCTTTACTGTAACGAGGAATTGGTGTGGTCGCGTACAAGTAGGTTGTGGCGTAGGGTTTCCTGAACGAATGAATGGATCTGTGAATGAATGAACCTCGCGCATGCGCAGCAACCTCCTACATTCCATTCCTCTCCAGTCCCTTCCTACACGGCGTCGAGACTCGAGATGTCCAGGTTTCTTATATACGTTTCAAAAAAAAACTCACCCTATAGTAAAGTACTACCCAAGTGCGTCTGCACTTACAAGGAAGTTACCTCAGGTGCCCCCCGCCCCCCTCCAATTTCGTTCGTTTCAAAATATGTTATTCTCCATAAAAATCTAAGAAACATATGTTTTTTTATTGGCCAAAAAACTGTTCTAAGGGGTGAAATCAGTCACCAAAATTGGGCTACTCGAGATATTTAAATGGGACCCATTGGAGAATAATTTTCACGATGAATAATGAAAAATGCAGTTTGGTTGGTTCTGGTCGTAAGTTCATCCGCTTACTCATCATTGACAGATACGGTCTGATTACTCATTCTGAAAATAGCTTGATATCAAAGAATTGCGGTAAGGAGATGAACTTACAGCCGTTTTTCGGCCGATACAGAAAAACGTGTCTCTTAGATGTTAATGGAGAATAAGATATTTAAAAACGAACGAAATCGGAGAGAGACACCTTCCTTGTTATAATTATACCATTGAAAAATAATTTTTCTCTCCTTTCTCTTTAAAAATGTGGAATCATCAGTCTGGAAGAATATTTCCTGTTAATCCAAGAACCTGCTGGTTACGAGCTGCTGAAAAAGTAGGTACAGTATGTAGGACCTGGATCGAATGTCTTTCCAATTGGCAGCTGACTGCCACGATACCATAGAATGCTACTGAAGATTTAACGTACAACCCTCGAGCCGCCATTCTGCGTGTTTGACCAACACAGTGCCATTCAAGACATTTGCCAGCCCTCGACCTTCCTCAATGCCATTGTCAGGAGGAATACTCGCGTCCAATGAAATTCCACAATTTTTAACGTCCATTCGTGCCCCTCTCTATAGAATTCGGTCCAAAGAGTACGCACCTCGAGTTAATATGAAAAAGAAAATGGAAAAACGTACAAAATGACCGTAACACACCCTTGCGGAGAATCGGCCCACCAACCAAGCATACGGTTTGCGGATCTCCACGCTCCAAGTGAAACTTGCTAGTAATGCTAATAAATTAGGTTGGCTCGGTCCCACTTACCATTTCGTAATGAAGTACCAAATCATGATTACCTCCATTTTCAAAAAAATGGCAATGCTACATCAGGGTCTGTCCCCGCGATGACCATTCGTTTGTGAACAGATGCCAAACGTATTTATGGTTGATCGAAAAATTGTATCACTCTAAAACCATATCCGTATATACACATAGATATCTGAGTAGAAGAAGGTAAGTATATCGGCCGACAGGATCCCGACGCAAGTATGCCGTGCCTACCGCCGCGTGCACCTGCCACTTATTTTTCTCCTCCTTTCCTCTTTGCTCCGTCGTCTCTTGCTTTGTGCGTCGTTCGTCCCGTCGTTTCACCGGCAGAGGAAAGCTACACAAGAGTATCGTTCAGGAACGCTGTGTAATCTGTATAACGTCAAGTTCACTCTCTGTGGAGGAATCATCCTCTTGGATAGTAACTATGTGTGTGTGTATATATATATATATATATATATAATGCAACCATATCCTGTAGCATCCTCAATAGAAGTTATTTTTCGGCGCACGTCCATTAAATAGAATTCAAGAAACGAATCCTTGCCACACGTGGTTGAAGCTGGTTATACACATCTGACTCTGTGAAAACGTTAAGGATCGGTTTGAGAGTTGATCAAATAAAAAGGGTGGCTTCTGTGTGTCCAGGTTAAACTTACCGCTGAGAGTCACAATGGGTTTTCAATCGGTAGCTTTTTTGGTTGATCCCATTCAAAGTGGAAGCACACGAACCGACTGTACATATACTTTTCATTTTAGCCTTAAGGTGTATATAGGTTTGGTATGTCTGCGAATTATTGAATGTAGCAGGGCCTTTTTTCATTTTTCTAAATCCTTTTTCAAAATTTGTCCCTTGGTACTGCGACACTGTGTATTGTGTTCTTGGGTCAGGGTCAGGTTTTCCTTGGGCCCATTCTGAAAAGTAGGATGTATGTATAGTGCTTGTAAAGTGGATCTTTTAAGAAAGTTTTATTTCTACATAACGAAAACTCGGGTTGAGACTTAGTCACAAATCTTGCAAGGTACTCTTTTAATTTAAATTAAGATACTATACTAATTATGACATTTAAAGGATGTTCAAGGGACTTATCTCATGAAAGTCCCACAGGTCCCGTAGTCGGCATGGATAATCTAGTATGCTTTGGGTCTTATCTTAATTGTTTTGGCGCCCTCTAGGACCCATTAAGTCTATGGGATTTAAATAATCAGATTGGACGAGTTTGGGCCCAATTATACGCGCGCCAGAGCAAGCGTGGAGGGTCTCGAAGGTTAAAAGTGGATGTAGGCGGACCCAAAGCTGTCCCAGGGGACCAGTGTAGACCCCTGTGCCCCACCTGGCCACATTTTCTTATTATCCTTCCTATCCGTGTACCCCTCCTGGTGTACAGGGACCCCTTGGAATTTCTTCCTCAACCCAAACCGAGACACTTCCGAACGCTTCTTTAGATTCCACCATGATTATTTGCGATGGAAGAGATAAAAAAAATGACCACCACCTTCCTCACCGAATCACTGTATTCCAGGAAAACTAACACATCCCAAATTATTTTCTCCTTCAATTCCTTCCCCTTTTTCATTATTCACGCAATGTGTCATCACACTGCTCTGAAATTGACCTTTTTCAAAAATTAAGGACGATCCTTTTTAATTAAAGGATCAGACGTAAGGTCGTGCGACTCTTTTTCCAATTCGCACGCGTTCTCCGAATAAATATAATTCTCTGGTAAAAAACAAGTTAGTAATACGATACCAGTACTTTATATTATCACCAGAGCCAACAGTGGAACCCTAACAATTTGCGTTGCACTTTACTGTTAATTGGGAAGTTGCACTCGAGCCTTTCCGCCATTATTTCCACTGAAATATTTCTAGGAGTTTAAATGCTATTGTTAAAGTCAATATGGTAGCGTCGATAGTTAAAAATACTATAACTATATATACTTCTAAAGCCAAGTGTTACCTGGAACGATATGCTACTGATTACTGGCTGCATATCTTTCTGATACAAAGCCGGTTCCATCTTAGATATTTAATAAATAAACAGGTATAACCATATACATCCCACACTGATACATAACACAGGTATAATAACACTTGAATCATCCTGTAGAAATGACGTTTACGCCTACAGTCTAATCTTTATCCAGTGTACTACCGGTATACCGTGTAAGTCAAGTACGAAGCTACGAACTAAGATTAAACCGCCAGTAATATTTCAAGGATTATGGCGCAAGTTGCCATTGTAGATAAAATGAAAAATAATTGTAGAAGTGATATTACTCTTCAGCATTTTTACAAGTCTTGTGTTCCAAGCAGATGTCGTAGCAGCATTTCTTCTCGTCCTGACAAACAGAGTCATCCTCACAGAATATTGGCGGATCGTACCAGTTGTAGCTTCTTGGACAGGAAGATCTGACCGGTGGACATTTTCTCACTTTCTTCGTCATAGGCCCATTTGGTACTTCATACATCCACTGCGAGTTTGAATTACTTTCCATGGCAGACATAATACTCGACCAAAATATTATCCATGGGAAGCAGAAAGACGTTGAACCTATTTCACTTGCTGTAGACATTCCACTAGGGCAACAGTAATAATGATTTTTATCTGTTTTACACCAGTACTTGCAATTCTTTGTGAACGACGCCAGAGTCAGTGTTAATAAAAATAGGAGAATAGTAAGACGCATTTTTAACTAGCTTCTTGATTAAGAATATTCGATACTGGAAATCAAGAGGAAACTGTATATCGACTTTCGGTACGGATGAGAATTTTCAACGGCGAATATTAAAAACTGCTATGGTAATGTGTCGCGTTTACCCACCGTTGGAAATCTGCCTGTTCTCATGGTACGGCACTTGCTTTATACACTCACTTGGATTTTGAAAATTTTCCAGTAACACAATTTGCATTAGAATAATTGTCATAAATAACTGTGATCGATTGGCAGATATATTCATTTCTCTTTGGACTTGACTTCGTTCCGTATTGTGTGTCACTGCTGAGGATTCGTTTACACGTTCGTACCTGGTGGAGATAATTGTTCTGAGTCATATTTCATTTTTGACTTTTCTTTAACGTACGACATGCGAACAGGTCGCTGATGGAGTTTTAATTTATGCGAGAAAAAATATACAGCGACTTGTGTTTCGCGACATCCGGAATTGTAAGTGGTTGGTAGAACGTACATAACCTGACGTGCAGAAAGTACATGTTATAATTGAAATACAGTTTAATTTTGTTATGAGAAAAAAGTTTTTCTTGTGTTCATAACGAAAAGTACAAAGATTCAATTAACTTTTAAATTACTTTATTTCTAGTTTCTGTGGGCAAATATGAACACTCTAATATTCACCATCGATGATCCGCCAAATAGTACTGGATAAGGAATCACCTAAAGTTTTATTAGTTATTAAATGACCGTTAAATCGTAATTAAGTATGAGAAGCAGCAGTAATATAAAAGAAAAGACATTATAGAATGTTATACGTTTTTATATATTCTTGTTTATTCCCTATACTCGTATTCCTTTCTTATTTCTTAACTTATTATATACTTTCCTTATTTCGCTCTTTTTGCCTTCTTCTTTCTGTTCTGTTCTCGTTCATTTTCCATTGTGCCCTACTTTTTCTTTTTTTTTTTGGTTGGTTTAAGCATATTTCTTCGAGTAATCATAAAAGGGTAGCTCATTCTATTAGAGAAACGCACGTTGACTATGGTGACGGGGATTGCCCTCATCCGCTGAGCTTGCTCAGTAGCTCGGGTCCAGGTTGTGGTCGCAACAAGACCTTATGGGTCTTCTGAGGGGGCCTTGAGCAATCTGGGCAAAGTAGCTGCCTCTGCTCGTATTCCTGGGTTAGCTTCACTTGAAGTAGTATGGTTTCTTTTGATTAAAGTCTCTGCCGGATACGAGAAACTTTCGCGTCTTTCTTCTCGCCCGATCCAGCTTCCTTTTGTTCCTGAGGTTTTTTCCCGGGTCTTGAACGCACGAGTCTCAGTACTCGCGGTTCTCTTTCCTCAATCCCCAAAACACGGTCCTCTGGTGAACCTCGGAGGGGTCGTAGCTCTTTCGTGGAGAGGACTGCTCAATTGAGATATGCAACAATGTAACAGAGTACTATAGTTGCGACACATCGGCACTTCAGGAGAATAACCATTCGGGGGAATTTCATTTCAATGGTATGGTAAATTTGGGTTTCTGAGGATTAGGTGAAATCAGTGGTGACTCGTCAATGCCAAAATAAAATTAGGACCATGAAAATCAGGACATTAGCAATTTCCCTACTCATCTCTGTATGCACTAATATACGAGAAAGAATATCGAAATTGAATTTATTCATTTCTTTTCCAACAATATCATTACAAAGTAAGATTTTCTCGTGCTTTCTAAAATGTCTTTATACTGACAGCGGATAGAATTAAATACTTAAGTTCAATTTCAAAATGGTTCTTATCACTTAAAAGTTTAGACATTAATGCTATTGTAATAATAAGTAGAACTCGCAAAAAGAAAAGAAGAAACATTACCATTTACTCCTGGCTGTATATTCCTGACCAAGGGTTTGTCTATATCGATGGGTTTGTGATCTTGATTATATAGATTTTGATCAATTATACAAAAATATATCCTAAAAGTTACTAATACACACATGCACTAGAATGGAACATCATCCCCAGAAGAAACGAAACTACCGCAGCACTAGTTAGAACAGTCAATAACCATTAATTCATCAGCAATAATAATCTTACTAATATAAACTCTATTCCTTGTGTTGTTACAAGGTCCAAGGGATAAAATATCCAATGAATATCATTACCCAATTAACAAAATACAATCAACTGTGATCCAAGGCGTTCATCAATATTCATAGTAATTAAAATAATAATTGTGCTTATTGTCAGCTTCGATAAATGCATTGCTAACCGACAAACCAAACAATCCATATTGTGTATTCCTTTTATGTGTGTTACCAAACACCATAGGATCTCTTATCACTTGTGTAAAAGCACTTTCAAATTTCATCTAGTAGTAATGCACTCACATCTAATATACAAAAATGTATCATGTGACATTATTTGACATACGAAGGAGAGGTTTCACTCGTCGCATATCAGAACACTGTGTTGCAATTCCCGATATGTACAAAAATTCTACTATGTGAATCTAATCATCACTTTCCATCAATGTCTAGAACTTTGTGTTTATCAACATGTTGTTTCTATCAAACCAGTTGCGCAAAAACCAATTCAATTATTACTCTTCATGCGATTTAATTGATAAAACATTCCTGTTTAGGATATCAGGCTCATGATCTAATGCAAGAATCCATTAGACTGTGAATGCGAATTTACCGCGCTTTTCTAATGAAATATTTTACCTCACTCTTAACAGTCAATTGGGCAACGTACACGTGGTGCAAGTTCTAGTGTGGGTCTACATAGCTCCAGCACAATTAAAAATAATTATTTTCATATAAATATTTATAACCACTAATGTCTAAAATGATGTATATGAGCATCCATTGAACTACTGGACATAATTTCTTAATCATACTCAGCCTCAGTCAGAACTTTCATTAAAAAATATACAATTTGTAACCTCACTATTAATTCATTATCAATTCATTAGCTTTTCTCGTTTTTATATATCGAATACAGGGCAACAACAGGCTTCATCGTAGTATATTATGTACATACGAAATATATATATATATATATATATTGTTTATGCTAATTTAATTCAACTAGCGATACCATCTCTATGCTGCATTAGATGCGTATTAAAATTCGGTTATGTGACTAAAATCAAGTAAACTTTAACGCGCTTACGGTGAACTTGGACGGTTTACAGAATATTAAATTGATAATTTATATATAGATATATATGTAAGGCAATTACTATTCGATATCTTTCTACTTGCTACAAATGCATGTCAAATAGAAAAGCGAATTCAGTTGAGCTACTAATTGACTGTCGATGACTCTCAATGAAATACAGGAACAGGCTCGTAAGGAATCTCATTTTCGATTTTAGTCACATTACTGTTTGGATCTTCACTACATAATATCTTTAAAGAACGGATTGTTAAAGGTCACTCTTATACACCAAAAGGCCTTGAAATCCAGTCCGTAAATATATAATATAAATGAACTCCGATGGAATCAATAAACTCACAATTGTTCGATATCCAGCACCTCCTATGTACTGCTACAGCTTTGTTAGATTCTGCTGTCCATCTCGTACCATTATACTCTTGCTTCTGTCTAACAAAATATCAATTTCTGATACTTTATCTGTATAGCCACCAAACATCCAGCTAGTGCTCTAGTGCCCACTTTGCTTACTTCTCACTTCGAAAGGAACTCCGATCCACAATCTACTGTACTGCTTACATCCCCCTTAAAATAATTCTAGCTTGTAAGCTGTCCCTGTTTGTAAGACGTAACCGTCAAAAGACTATTCTCACAGTAAACAAGCTATACGTAATACATCTGCGCAAAAAGATATTCCAATTACGATTGTGCCTCAAGATAGGGACGTCATCCTAGGATGCAGGCGTAGGATTGGCGGCTGGCGTCGGTACAGCAGTCGCCTGTTTCGCTCGTCTACGTTTATTAAGAAGAGGATTGTTCGTGTGATCCAGTTGCTTAAGACCAGCTGTATCGTAATCGACGCGCATCGTCGCCAGAGAACGAGTCATTTCCTCCTGAACTTCCGGCCAGAGTTCCTCGCCCTCGCGTAAGACGCGCCTAGTGTGCAATGGCGTAGCGGGCACTTCGGTGTGCTTCTATATAATAAAAAGAAACAATATATATTCAGTTTCCACATTCCTAAAGAGAGTTTAAAAATTTACTTCACTATTTTATAATAATTTTATATCTTCAAAATCAATATCGATAATTACATTAATCCATTTGTTACGCATCACTTGATCGATCTGCAACCTTAGACCAGGATCAGTGCACAGCATCCCTTTAATCAAATCTCGAGCCTCGGTGCTGACGTTCGCCCACTCTGGCGATGGAAAATCGTATTGTCCTAATCGAATCCTCTTTTTCATACCTGGCGAGATAGCCAAGCCGTGATTACTGTAAAACGGTGGGAAGCCGCACAGTCTGAAACGGAAGTCATATATCTTTTATATTTTTTTTACTCCAGAGTGATTAGAGTAAACTACATGATTCACGTGGTCGTACTACAACTACCGATCCCTTCTATACTATAAAAACAATGCATTGAAAACCAAACAGGATAAAAGAAAAGAGATCAAGCAAATAGTGCATAGCCACTCGATTAGATAAGTTTGAAGGTTAAGTAATTATCGCCAAGTATATCGACTTTAGTTTTCTCTATTAATTTACCCTGTTAGATATATTTTATGTGATCAACGACTTACAGTATGTACATTATCACTCCAAGTGACCAGATGTCACAACTCTTGTCGTATTTTTCAGGTCCCAGAACTTCTGGCGCTAAAATGACAAAGTAACTGCGGTAAATTAATCTGTAGATTATTAATTAATTTATTAGATAATTAATTAATTTAATGTAATTAATTCCACGGTATTAATTCCAATGGAAAAATTATTCATATACATTACAAGACATTACTCAATGGACATGATCAATTTGAGTAAATTAATTCTCTTCTGCTTACCGACATAATAAGGCGTATAGCAGGGCGTCTGCAACGTGTCTTTCAAGTGCGTTTCCTTGGCGAAACCAAAGTCCGTAAGCTTCAGGATCCCAGTGCTGTCTGAAATAGTTGCGCAACTCGTTAACACATTAACGCTTCGTGTTCGTCGACACTCGATAGGCACATGCTAATCAACCGCTGAGCCACTCCTATTTAAAGATGTCCCATACTTATCGACAAGAACATATAAGTATCATTCGTCCCTGTTCTAGTACGATGTCGATGACACCGTGCATACTGAACAATGACTTACTGTCTTCAAAAGATTATTACGAATTAAAATAAGCAATAAGTCCAAGAGCAATACCCTGACTGTTTTACAAATTCTGATTAAATCCAAGAAATCATAAGACAAAAATGTCTCACCGGTTAAGTAATAAAGATCATATAGTTTGGATAGAAACTAAGCTCGATGATTCCTGATAAGAATGCCAGAGCAGCAATGACGAGTTCTCTAGGAAGCCTTCAATTACTTTCTTATCATGCTCTTGTCGTTCATACAAAAAAAAATCTAATGGGCATTGAGTGATAGTAACAAAATAATAAATTCCTGTTACCAAACACAAACTCTATTACGTAGCTATTTTATTACAGAGCAGTGTATCGTCCCCTGCTGAGAAACAAACTAGTAAATTGACTTGGGACCTGTAGCAATCTCTTTTAATGAAATTCTATTTCTAACAGAGTGACTATAAGTACTTCTCAAATTCTCACCAGGCTTAGAGTAGAGAAGGTTTTCAGGCTTGAGATCCCTGTGAGCAATATTCATGTCGTGGAGATGTTTAACCGCCACGCAAATCTCGTACATTATTTGTGCGGCCTCTGTAACGCAAAGAAGAACATGATGGCTCAATAAAATATAACTGCTGGTACGTTGTAACTTTATTATTGACTGAATGAGATGATTGTTTTACCTCTCTCCGTGAAGGCACCGTCCTGTCGGTCTTGTATCCTCTGGAACAGTTCTCCTCCCTCCATACTACGACAATTGGGTCATAAGAAATTTGTATCTTTAATCATATCGTGAAGTACCGTACAAATTTTTTTCATATTATTTGGAAGCTCATTATTTTTATTCAAAGTTTTTCCTTACCATTCCATTACCACCAATAAACACTTGTTTCCGCTGTACGAATTCTCATAGACATCTCGAACTTGTACGATGTGCCGGCAGTTCGATGCTCTCCAGTGTAATTCGACTTCTCTTCTAGCTTTTACGCAATCGTGTAAAACCTGAAATAGAAAGGAAAAAGATTTCAGAATGCAATAAAAGACAAAAGAAACAAAATTTTATTGATCTAATCGTGAATCTTGACTCGCCGATATTAAAGATTCGAGCGATATTAAAAATTTGTGCCCCTCTTGGTACTACTTGTGATAAGACAAAATACACTTATAAACGTTTACCGTTTCCAGATATTATAATACATTTGTATATTAGCATCGTACTAATCTTGTATTATTTTTAAAAAGGTAGGCCATGCCTAAGTATCAATCGTTGTATCAAAAGAGAAGAGTTTCGATTTTCCTTCATTAAAAAAAAAAAGATCATTAATCACCCTTTCGCTTTTTCAATCCTCATTCATTTATAGATAACAAAAAAACACAGAGTGATCATTCGGAAGACAAATGTTCCTTTCACACGAAGGATACTAAAAAATTGGAGAGAAAAGAATCTAGATCAAATCATCCATAAGCGTAAATTAAGAAATTGCCATCTGCCACATTACTGCCAATAAATCCTGAACACAATCGCCAATTTCAAAATGAATCGAACGCCTCGTATAATAATATAATAAAAGTTGAATAAATAATCCCTGACTCGTCGTCTTTCAACCGTCACGACGTCAATCCTGCGACATATTCGTATACGGTGCGTGTACAGTCAACGCATTAATTTTTATTGAATTACGCAAAAGCACGATCACGGAATGCCTTCGCCTTTAATCGGCTGATCATTTAAACACGCATACAAGAGAGTCATACGCCTACCTACAAATAACAGTCAGACCATATAAAGGGGAGACGTCTGAACACGTTCGTTTACTTGGACAGTGAATGTCGTCACTAAAAAATCACGCTAACTAACTTCAAGGAAGTCATTGAGAAAGATAACGCAGTCGGTAGGTCTACGTAAATAAAATTAATGAATTTTACGCAGTACCTATAGTAAACTGTACTTATCAAACGTATCGGTTGTTCATCTATCCGAATGCGTATATAAGAAATACATATGGAATTGGCTATTAATAGCTACTGTGCGATTCCTATTACGTATAAGATAACGGTTAACATCATTATAAATCCTTGGACAAGTGTTCATTCGGTTCTTAAGCAGGATCCAAATGGCTGCCAATAAACTAGCACGACTCTCCTGTTCCAAAGACTTCTTACTTGGAGTAAATTTGTCAGACATTGGTTACACGATCTTTGGTCCAGATTGAATTGTTCCATTGGGTAAGAAAACGTGTCTGGGTCTTCTGGAATGTATAAGTGTATTTTAACGTGGAGAAATATTTTAAATCTTGTACCTTTCAACGTATTACGAAATGTTTACATGTATAGAAATATTATTATCCTCTGTCTATTTGCACTCAGTGCCACGAGTAAATAACCATAGTGCAGTTTCTGGCGTCGCAAGTGAATCTGGTAGTTTCTCAATCTTACAGCGAACTTCCGTTCTCCAAATTAGCAACGTGACTAGGTCTTCCAAGAAAAGCAAGCTGCAGGGAAAAAAAAAGAGAGAATCAACATAAATTGCCAACGTTCATTGGCCAGTAACGTTTGGCTGAGGTAATTCAAAAATGTGTGTCACGCTGACGCTGACCATAGCTCGTGCGTAATTTTAACTGTATTACAAAGAAACTTCAAACTTAATAAGCATTCTGTCTTATGTTTAAGGACTGTACATTTTTTTTTGTCTTCCACGCAGTGGCTATACTGGATTATCAATCTGTGACAAGTAAGGATTTCACAGGTCGCTGTACTTGAGTCAGAACGATTCATGCATAAGTTATTTGTATATCTTTTTACAGCCGTCAAAATTCTTAAGATATCACGTAACTGGAAGACCAATACAGATACGTACACGAAATAAATTATTATAGGGCCATTAAGGCCAAAATGAAACAAGCTATTTATTTATTACTCCGTTAATTCAAACCGTTCAGAATCATCAAAATCCAATGACCGTAGCTCCACGCGTATTTATGCTTTTAATAATATTCAAACGGTCTACCGTGTAAAGTAACGTTCAAGAAAGACTGCATTGACTCCTATACACAGCAAATACTTTTCCGCTTACGTCGACGAGACTTTCGTCAAAAATAGCCTCTGCACTCATGCGACGACGTTCCTTAAGTACATATCAGGAAGCAACGGGATTCCATTTCCATCTTGGTATACACAAAAGTCGAAGCTTCGTAAAGTAAATGTCTTTGACAATAATTCTCCAGAATCGTTAAAAGAAAAATCACACTGGACCGCTATACATATAAAACGTGAATTCAACGTCGACCCAAGAAGAGCGTATGGTACATCTTAATCCAGGAACGGAATGACGTCACAGCCAGTGACGTAGACTCGATAGCGTCGTCCTGGGCTTTAATTATTTTCACAGCTGATTCCGCGCGTTAACGTGCTTTTCCGCTTACAGTTGTTTATATTCACGTAACGTGGCTAAAGCTATCAGGAAGCACTGTTTCCCCATATTATTGTCAATTCTGAAAACTGGCAATGTTTCCATGACGGTTAGGATAATTTGAAAATTTTCAGGCTCTTTGTACGCTAATTTTATAGTGGCCGCTGCCATATAGCGCTACTGACAATTTTGTTTTGAATATTCTAAAATACTAGTCGCTCTTTTGATATATTTCTATTGTATATACACGTTTATTGCCACGTATCCGTTTCATCCATTCACGTACGATACGTGGACGTTAACTATTATGACAAACTTTGACTACGCGTTATTCGAAGGTCGGCAATAAACCGTCATGGAGAGTCAAGAAAGCCACTTCCTATTTGTATCTTGATAACTATTGGTAAAATCTCCATTAAACCTATTTATTAATCGTACACCAGTTTTTTTTTAGAGTCATAACCAGCGCCCTTGACACTTGGAAATTCTCTCAGCAAATTTCAAATCTTCTGGGACTGAAAAGTTTTTGCAATGGAATTCCCAATCAGTCTCTGCCAATGCTTGGTTCGCACACTGGAAATATATATATATATACTTAATCGGTAAGCCTCGTTCGTCCCATTGATCTTCGTTGATGATTGAATCTTTAATTTGTGCCATAAATCTCTATCCATGAGACATTAAAATTCCTGCACTGATGATTCCGCGACAACTAAAATACTGTGTTTCTGCATTCTCCGTATTTGGATGAAAAAAATTGAATTTTCAGGTGGACGACTGGGAGCTGCACAAAGAAGAGGAAAGAGAGATAACAGGAAGAAAGAAAGAAGGATAAGGAATGCGTTAAAGTTAAACTTACAGGAGTGGAATCGTTGAATGGGATATCACCGGATATAAATAGAGGATGACTCGAGCAGTCGGTTACGCTTGGACATCGCTACCCGATCATCGTCCAACCCCAGGTCGATAGATATATGGTAATGAAGAAGGTATGCATACAAAAGGTACTCGCAATCCCACGCTTAAAATCAAATAAGGATTATACAATTTTTTTTCTAAAATGGGTTTCTAACAGACTGACTACCCATTAACGACAATCGAACTGATCCTTGACTGTCACTGTTGTCAGCAATGAATTTCAACTATAAAAAAGTAATGCTCGAGGTCAATGCATCCTGTTTGGTTTTGACCTTATAGAATTTTCAAGACACGAGACAGCATGGAAAATATATATTAAACAGGATTTCTAATCGCGGCTAATGGCGGTTAAAGAGGATTACGATATAATTGAATTTCGCGACTCTGAAATAATTAAACGCTAATAAACTTTGTACCTTGTACACTAGGCAAACAATGAAGAACCTGTGCCAAGCTTCTTTAATTCGAGGTATCTCGTGGCTTCTCGGTAGAGTGTATAGCTCCAGAGACAAAACCAATGAGATACGTGATAAAAATACATCGCGGGCTAGATTATCGGAAACTTACACGTGGACGAGGCGTCAGGGATGAATGACTGACACATCTTTACAAGCGTCCATATTTCTAATCAGCTATCACATAAGTGATCAGTACAAATATATTCTGGATACATTGATTATTCGCTACGAGTATGATATTTTATGATAATCAAATATCACGCTAATCTGCCGTTTTCTAATGAACAAATTTTCGGTTATATTCGTAGTGAAAGATACATTTTTTTAAAAGTCCTACACTGCTACCACATAAATCATGCTTTTTTAATGCTCTGTTATACAGACACTAGTGTAAATATAACAGAGAAATACAGCGAAGCGGAATAATGTGTTCCATGAAATTTGTGTCTTTTTTTGTTTCAAAAAAGCACAACTGATACCGAAGATATTTATAGAGTTTTCTCAACGAAATTCTCGACTTAAGTACGGCCCTGCCATCTTAGGCAGCAGGCCCATCCTGTGTAACAAGCGCAAGGAAATAACCATAGCAAGCTACATATGCATTTGTTGTCGAAGGTTAAACTGTGCAATTAATCCAGACCGTTTGGCATTGAATTAATAAGCGATTCGTTAAACTATAAGATTGTATAATCGCAGTAGCTCTGCGCAGCCTGAAAATGCTTTACCGTGCACTAGTGCCAATATAGTTGCATATAGAAAGTGCGCTCTTCCGCAGTCACAATTACTTCAAGACCAATCGATTCAATCCTCATAAATTATTTCATCAAACTGTCGCCTAAGATTGATTTTCTCGCAGGCGCAATCTCAGTAAATAATATCTGGACGTATATAGGTATACAACAGTGAACATGCATTGGTTACGTGAACTATATATCGCTTTACACTTTTTCTTTCCTTTCGGACACTAGATTAATCATCAAGGACACATGATACGACACTCATCGACACGAAGGATATGCTATACATAATTTCATTAATTGGAAATACCCTGTTTACGAAGTTGATTCAAAGCACTGTAGCAATTAAAAGGTTAAAAGTGTAGTGAAAAAATATTGTAACTCTCATCAGTTTCCAGAAATGTCCACCAGACAATAATTTTTAGAATTTTGAAAATGGTTAAAATAAATTTCCATTGAAAAAGAAAGTAGCTCCTACTAATGCACGTTAATGTCGGGGCTACGGAGTAATGGATTATATGTCAGACAGTCTTGAAATCTTCCTAGGACTTTCTCCATCGCACACTGCCACTTGCTGAGCAGATAGTAAGCGTCATTGCTTAATACGTAATTCCCCACGAGTCAGCACCGTCGCATGCGACGTCACCGGTAGTCAAGGAGACATTAATTTTTTTAATATAATGAAGATTTAACTGAGACAATTCTAGTGCACAGCATCCATAAGATTAATTATCGAGCACAAGGGACTTACCTTCAGAGCGTATTTCTCGCGGGTGTTCCTGTCGTAGCATTGGACCACCTTGCCGTTTATACCGAGACCCAATACGTGGTTACTGATCTCATAGTCGTCGGTGATAGGTGTCACTTTTGGTACACGTGCGTCACCTTTTGGCACTATTGGATACTCCATGGTTTTGCGTTTGCTATCTTGCTGGAAGTCCTCCTCTCCCTCTGGGATTGTATCCTTGACTATTGCGGTACTTCGCTTCCGCTTCCCTTTCTCGTCTTCCTTCTTAGCTTCACGGACGGCCGACCTGTCCGTCTTCCTGCAAAGGAATTTCTGGGCCTTAGAGAGTGTCTTGTTGATTGCTCTCATTGCTGCTCGATACACAGGAATCATGTACTGGGGGACACATGTAAATACATAACCGCGATTACACTCTGAATGGATTAATGAATGAATCTATTGACTCAATGATTCTTATATATTGATTTGGCGCAATTCGTTGATAACGTTCGCAACGCGATGGCAGTGTCAACTTTTGTCAAGTGTTCAGAACTGATCGTGCCTTTTACGATTGTCTGATAACTCCCAGCTCCTCCATTAGGTATACACGGCTTTACCACAGTTTGTCTCCACTTTGCACTGATCTCGTTCATTTTATCATAGAGATAATTCAACAGTGTATCCTTATCCGAAGGACATGTAGAGAATGGGACTCCGATGGCAACTTGAAGCTTCGTTCTGGATTTTAATGAGATTTCATAAGTCACTATAAGAAATCTCTTAATATTCATTTACTTGTGAGACTTCTTGGAGAACTCATAATTTTTAACATTACCTAGAACACATATATGACACGTATAATACCACAAGACATGTTGTTTGAGGTGTATCAAATATTTACCTTATCTAAGTAAACCATAAATAGACAGTTGTAAATGTCATTTGTAATTAGGCTAATACGATGGACTTGGTTGCCATGCAAAATTGTGTGAGTAGTTCGATGACTGTTAAATTAACAGAGTCCAAATTGAGACATCTGTCGTAGGCAATTCTCTTTATAGATTGATAAATTGTAAAACCATGGATATTATTCAAGGTAATTTAATTGTGCCTTCCAGACATGATTGAAAAAATGGAAAGGTAAAAAAAATTAAACATTTCTACTGGCATTACTTCAATTAATTTTTTCCTCTTTCTTATCTTTGAAAAATTATATTCTCTCTCTTCTGTAACACCTATGGTGTTAATATATACATTATTAATCCAACCACTTCCTTCGTGGGTACTAAGGTCGTTTAATTTTTTATTTATGCTGACAAGCAGAAAAGAGAAATGAACAAGTATAAGGATACTACCGACTCCCATCATCATCATCATCATCATCATCATCATCATCGTCGTCGTCGTCGTCGTCGTCGTCGTGAAATACTATATGCCCTGGAGTCTTGGTCTCTTTACAGGTGGGTATCAATATTTTATCTTAACGGTTGCTATATTTTTCCTACGTCAGTAAACATTCATCCTTTCCATCAGGTATATGATTACGTTACGTATTGCGCGAATACGCCGCCAACAACTTACGGGTATAGTGGTTACCTTGTGTGTATCGTCTTACCAAATATTTGCACTGTCGTATTATTCGCACACGACGTTCTAATAATGGGTATCAGTATGTACATGTTTTAGCATCATTCATCAACTCTCAGGATTTCATCTTATAACGCACTGACTTATAAACAAGGAAAAGTTAATAACTATGCACTCATCCAATATTCGTAACTTAGAGTGATAGCCATATTGAAAAATGTCAACTAAGGATCAGAATGTCAATTCACACTAAATCAAGAGAACGATTGTAGAAACTTTCATTTCGTGTATTAAATCTGAAGAAAAAGAAGGAATGTTCAGCCTCGATTAAATTTGGTAAAATCAGCCCTGAAAAACAACTTTTAGACAGTATGTGTTGTCGAGAGAGGAAAAGTACGCGACACTAAGAATACAGATAGTCCTCGTCTCGGAGGAATTGTGAATTATTAGAGTCACTAAGCATGAAGCGATAAGAGTTTTTTGAAATGTTAAACAGTCATGCGGATAATCATATTCAAATTTTATAAAAATGGTGATACGTCTGTTAAAAAATTGCGCCAAATCTTCGTGGTATTCTAGCGTATCGATTGAAAGATGACTGAGTGATATGGTTATTGATGACACCGAGAAGATACTAGTAAAGAGAGCCAGAGCCTTATGGAACTTTATATCTGACGGCTAGTGAATACAATATGCACGGGAGATATACTGGAACCAGCATAGATGTTCCTGAAAGAGATTGAAATGCTATAAAATTTGTTTAGGACACAGAATATATAGGGCCTGGACCTCCTTACAAAATTTCCTCAGTGCTGATAATGAATTTGATAAAGAAGACGAAAATTATTATCATCCAAAAGATGAGCAATGTATCATTGACGATGCAACAGTCAGATACAAGCAGACTGTGCAGGTAAAGCGAGATAAAAGGACAAGAGTTAGCTGGATTATAAGCGTTCAGTATTAAACTATTGACAGAGACCTCCAAAATGTCCACTTAGCGGAGGACTTCGGCATTGGTGAGCTCAATATTCGAAAGTACTTTTCTCAAATCGTGGTGCACGGCAGCGAGGAAGCGTCATCCCTCTGAATATCCAACAAGAAGAAGTAGAAGACACCGTGGTACGAGTGATCATTTACGTAAAAAAAGAACCAATAGAGGACTCGACAGGTAAACTTTTCCCTTCCTTCCCAACGACCATTCTGTTAAATCACATTAAAATTCAGTTAAAAATCCAACGTGAGTTCACTGAAGGAACCAAGTAAAAGTTACGCAACGAATTGTTTCGTTGAAAAAAAAATTCCTCGTATTATTTCGTGAGTCTTATCAAAGCGAAACTGACTGACGCCACCGGGCTCTTGAGATAAAGATAAATTTAACGTGGTAAAATCTAACGGAATATATGTATAATGATAATACACGAGAATCGATACTTTCTCAATAATCAATATCCCTGTGCTGCTTGTATTTATAATTCAAAGATGCTAGGTTATGATAAACAAATTTGTGAGAGGATAAAAAAACAAGAGCAGCTGCAATTATTAGACAGGGTTGCAAAAGTAAGCGTGTCTTATTATGTCCCATTCTACTCAGTGTCTACCTGTCTCCTGATATCCTCAGGTTACTTTACGTGTACGAGATAACCTCTTGTAGTTGCATTCTTTTATGCATCATACATACAGCAGAATTAAACTCATACGTGACACTTATTTCTCACAGTTTTTCTCTCCGAGTTGATATTTATTAAATATCGTCAATTCTACTGCATGTATTTCGTACGACAATCTTATATGTCCAGTCAATTTGAAGATTGATATTTCCACGCACTTTAGGTTCTTGGAGTAATGTAAGAAGCGACCGAAACTCGTCTCCTAGGTGTGTCACTTCTGGTCGAGTGGTCGGGCAGGTTTACCTGGCGTCCAGAAAGTATACCTGGTGCTGGATGCAGTGATTACTTCTCGGATTATCTTGAACACCTTCCACTTGCTGATGGACACTAACAGGTTTAATATTTCTTTTGAAGTACAGTACGTGGAATTAAGAAAAAAGATTTATTTTAACTACGCGAACTCTTGTCTTCCTGAGGCCATGACACGCGGTACGAAGATGCCTCAAGGTTTACCCGAGTACGACTAAACGCTTCCCATCCGAGAAGCCACTCTCGAACACACTGACGACCCTATCTGTAATGTGACTACGTTTGTGAGGCGCCTCTGTAGGCAGTCTTCTTAGGATGTGACTCATTCGCAGGGACGGCTCTGATATCCAGAGTGCCCTGGGTATTCTGTGAACGTCAACTGATTTTCTTAAGGATACTGTAGAATGGTGATCACTGTGTCAATGAATGATGACAACGATTTTTCATATTCTCAGACTTTATTTACTTGTCGATACTAGTATAATAATAATTATAAAATTATTATCAATATAAATATTTTGTTTTTATATAGGCACATTTTGTTATGTACATTGCAGTTTTCCCTTGGATAAATACCTGTCATTAGGTATTTCGTACTTAATTCATATTTCTATTTATATCTGTCGGTGTCAATTGACAATGACAATATCAAACGTCGACACGAGCACATTGAATAGTGAACTGTTAGATTGTTGGAGTCTGAATTGTTTGTTTGTATCCTTGAGGAGAATCAGTTCTTTTTCCAAGCAACAATCATTAGCTATGATATACAAGAGTAAATATTGGAACTAGAATTTTCCATTGGCACAGCTGTAACTAAGGTCACGCAGCCATTTTGATTTGACATACATGTTTTTTTCTTCTATTATTCAATGATATCTAAGAGCTCATATAAATGTGCGTGTGAGATTGTCTCGGTTTTTTTTTGAAGGCTTAAGCGTAAATACCTTACAATCGCGTCTCTAAATTTGAAATTTGGCCAACAAATTCTTTAACAACAGCTCAAAAATAGAGGATATATTCATTTCGCGATACTCATGAGAAACTATCTTCGTTATTTTTACATTATGCGTTGTTATCTCGATAGAAATCTTTTCTCTGCTTTAAACAGATTTTATTGTGATTCGGTGACCGATTGATTATCTCTTTCGCTTTTATCAGGTTACACTTAATTAACAAATTTAAAGAAACTTTTTTTTAGTAATAACGCGCAGGTGGCAGATACATTTTGTTGGTTCGCGAAATTAAAAAAAATTTATTAAGTAGCTTGCATTTCAGATACGTTGATTCAGAATTGTGAAAATATATTGTACAGAGATCAACCATCGTAATTCGACATGAAACATTGTATCCCAAAAAAAAAGAAACAGAAATTCTGCGCACCGGATAAAATAATATCTTCCACTTAGCTATCCAGAAATTATCCTTTTCAAAGTATACCTATACAAAGTACCAGAGTGTACAGTTGACGCCATTTCGCAACAATTATTATCGTATAATTATTAATAACTACAATTAACAATAAAATATGAAATATACATTTAGTTAAGTATACGCATGTACAACGATTAAAATCTTCTAATCTACATTAAGTATTCACGCTTCTCACAGAAAAATACATTTTATATTGTCACGTCCGAACAAGTTGAAAACCAGCGGGTGTCCGACAAAACAAAAAAAAATACTTGTCGCACCGTTCACATTTAAGTAATACCAAATATCAAAGAGAGAAAGAGAAGAAAGAAAGAAAGAAAGAAAGAAAAGGAAAAGTTACACAAAAACTTCTCGCTAATTTCGTGAAAAGTCAATACCACCACGTCAACCACCCGTACTCGACGCTTCATAGATAACTAGAATCTTTGACGCGACACTTTACTGTCCCAAAGAAAAGAAAAGAAGTGTTTGACACCCTTACATGTATATATCAAGGCTTCCCGAATAACAAGTTTAAAAGTTTACAACGATTTATCACAAGTATTACCCTTTTTGCGTATATTGTATTTCCTAAGAATACATTCCCCTTTCGACCTTCGGGATAACTCGTGGCTACGTCCATTCTCGAGAAGCACTGTAATATAAGTCCTAAGAGAGTAACAGAGAAGAGAGTTGGATAGTCGTAAGAATGAAAACTCCATTCAGCGCAACTTCTGTCACAAGAAAATGAAATACCAACGAACATTCTAGATCATCGCGTAACAGTCAATGATATCTCAATGAAAATATTAATCAACATCCAACGCTGTTCTTCATACATTGCACTCTTAGGTTATAACTTGCAATGTACGTATAGCATTTGTCACCCCATCTGAGTCTCAGGTTCGGTTTTGCAGTCTTGCATGGTAAGAATGTAAGGCACGACACTCCCTACGCTTACCCTGCCGATAAGGCCTGCGAAGAAGAGGTCCTCCAGGACACGAGGATTGATCGAACGCAATGGCGCAAGCCTTAGCAAAAGACGCGGAAGTCTGTCAGAGCCGACACGCTGCTGCAATTCATTCCACGCCGCGTCTTGTAGAACTTCAACCTTTTTCCGCCACACTCCGGCCAGTACATTATCTGTCGGTATAGAAAAATCTTGCTAATAAGACAAAACAATGCAAATCGATCTCGACACACGAAGTTCATGAAAGCAAAGACCAATTGTCAATGGATCTATATAAAGAAATATCGAACCTGCACTGAAGAGAGTCAAAGCCTTGAGGTATGCATACTCGGCAGCATCGACTTGAAGTTTATGAAGTGAACTAACGCAGTCCTGTAATCGGCATATGTGTTCCGTGACCGATTTGACTTTGCTAGCAGTGATCTTTTCCTGTGCGATACTGGCTTGAAGGTGATTTATTATCGAAGTTAAAATACTAGGTAGTGACAAGGTGTACGCGCACTGCGCGAGACCTAATGTAAAAAGCTGACCCCAGGAACTACGAACTAGGGTGGTTTGCACTTCTGAACTGCAAACACAAAATGACGAGTATTGTTTCTATTAATGAAAATAATATCCAAAGATAGTCGAGCGATCTGCAGTCTCGTTATTGATCTACTTACGGCAATGCCTGGAACGCAGGAATTCCTCGGGCCCAATGTACGGATAAGAACAAGAGCCTGGCGGCACTTTCACAAATATAATGTATAGACAAGTATGCAGGTGCTGGACTAGGCGCCCTCAACTCGAACAACGTGTGCCTTTCGAATAGCAATTGACCAGTCCATTCTTCCTCCGGTTCTCCGGAGCCGTTGACGCTCTAGTAAAGAAACATAAATAATCCATAGACTCAATTGTCCCGATCATGCAAATACTTCTTTACTGTGCTATACGCATTAATCAGTTAACAACGTACATCACCAATGAGTTTAGCCATACTGTCCAAAGCATGTGAGATGAGCAAACGTTCTCTTGCTAGGGTCAAAGGGTCACTTAGGTCGCTGTCGCTACTTTGGTCCTCCATACTGGGACTCTCAGGTTGTTCCCAGGCTGGCGGTATCTCCGGCGTGGACTGCTGTGGCTCTGGCTTGACTCTGGTGCCACGACTTCCAACCTTGGTACCACCTGAATCCCCCAGGACTGGTTTACGCTCGTGCTGAACCGCTGCAACACCCCAAGCTTGCTTATGTTTATTACAACCCACAAACTATGGGATGCAATAGCTCTCTTTGTTAATACATAAGGTCTCGGTATGTCCTCGCTTACCGAGAACCCTTTTACCATGAATTCAGTGAACTTACAGTCACTGCGCATACCCATCGCCAGGCACTTCTGAAGTCGACAGTACTGGCAACGATTGCGATGATGCTTGGTAACCTCGCAGGTCTTGCTACCCCTGCACTGATATCCCAGCTGCTTCCGGATACTACGTTTGAAGAAGCCTTTACATCCCTCGCAGCTAATTGCACCATAATGCCTTCCACTGGCACGATCACCGCAGACCACACATAATTCCAAGGACAGACCCAGTCCCAGTGAGCCACGTACGTCCCTGCCTAGTTTAACCTGAATGAATATAAGAAAAAGAATCTCAAGACAACGAGCCAAACGATCAGAGAAGATGTTCAGTAGATACTCTAAATAATTAATTAACCATCTAACGGACTACTGTGCATTACCTCGACGTCAACATCGCTAAGATGCTCTATACCGCTGTGCAGATGAACCATTCCTGGAAAGTTTGCCAAATTTCGAAAATCACGACCAAGCTGATGCTCCGTCTTGACGTCGTGAAGACTGTCCACGTGATCATTTTGGTCTCTATCCATGTCTCTCTGAAATCAATACACCAGATTGCATAATGCAACAGATATTCTCGGTAATGGCTAATAAATAATTCTTGAGCCAAGCCTTCTCGTCCTCTCCTGCTTGCTTCTCTATGCTACAGCCGGATCACACCCTGAGCGATAATCACTCTCGAATATCGTGCCAGCCAAGGTCCTTGAAATACGTCTTTGCGCTCACTAAAAGCTGTGTCACGACACGTAAAATACGTTTTGCAGAAGAAAGAAAAAGTAAGGGACAAAACTAAGAAGCATATATGACTATTTGAACGACGCCAAGTCAATTCAATTTATGTCCAATCTAAATAACCTTGATGAAGCGTGACCTTGATCCCTTGTATCATCTTCCAATAAAATTTGTTCTGCATAAAACGTAGTGCTGCACTATTGTGACGGGACGGCAGACGAGTAAACCTTAATGCACAAGAAATGCAATTTACCTCTATCTCCGCATCTCCACTGTGATCCATGCCAGGATGATGTGGCAAACCGCGAAAATCCATTCCCACCGTGTGATCTCCCTCGTTCTCATTCAAATTTTCGTGATCGCGCTGCTCTCTATGATCTTTGTCCATGTCTCTGAAAGTCACAAAAGAAAAGTATGTAATACACACAAATTAATCGTACTCGATGTCAAGATCTATAAAGATTCTGTAAGGTAAATCAAATTCATACAGTAAAAATTGTATCACGGTGGATATTTAATACAGATTCAATTATGAGCTTTAATTAAATATCTCAAGAGATATCAGACGTCAATCTGATAAAAATAATCGACGCGCCAGTCTTAAAAAGTAACTCGGATCATAAAGTGCCTCCTTGTATTTTCCTCTAGATGAAATTTTCATTGATCACGTTTCATTTACCACAGTCGACAAAAACCATTGAAGGCTAATCGCTAAGACCCATTAAAAATAACGAGACGAATATAATGACCTATAGAAAATGACAAACGCCAGAGTTAACAATGACGTAATACTTGTTAAATGACTCGACTGACATCTAAATGTTATCCAGATATAAACTATACCTGGTCACTATAACAGTGTCATAGATCATGCATGGGATTGTTCGGTGTTACAATTAACGTCAAAAACTCCACAATAATTGTCAATCTTAATAATAATAGTAAAAGTCTCATCCATGAACAAGTAAACGCGACAGTTCACTAAATTCTTGTAGAAAGCATTAAAAAATATTTTTCACAGAGATGAGAGAAGAATTTAATGTTGACGTCGTTGCGCTTCCTGTTATCCTAGATCCCGAACGACTTAACACGGCGACGCAGGTTTTACTGGTGGCTTTAAGAATTTTTCTAATAAGTCACAAGGCAAATTTCTCTTTCGACGATCGATACGTTATTACGCTCGAGCTTCTGCGTGCTGAACTTTCTTGGTTATAGCTGTAATATTACACGAGCGACGTATTCTTTCCAGAGTACTGAAGCGTGTTACGTGAATGAAGTCTCTGGTATAAGATCTCGACGATATCATTTTGTAGCACTAAACGATTGCGAACACACGAAAGAAACTGATGATAAGCTTGAGAACCAGCAGGGTCTATGATAAAAGTACGATGCTCGAACGGTCACTCGGTTGTAGCTGATGCTGCTGAGCAAGTGGTGTCCTAAGAATGAAAACTAGAGCGTTTGCCCTCATCCTGCTGCCCTGTCTTTCCCTCCTACCGGCATTTTAAGAAGTGAAAGAGATGCTCCCGTAGTCGGAGGCTCTTCTGTTCCTATGCGGTATGTGTGCCTCTGCATGCCGATACCCCATGCTCCTCGCTATATTCTACCTGTCATAGAGCGTGTGGTCCATTTACCTGTGCCCGGACTCCATCAGTTCAACTACCAACAGCCACTCTACTGGGCCAGTAACGTATCGAGATACTTTGGAGCCACCTTGAACGGATGCCCCTATTACAATTCAGTTACAGTTAAGAAAAGATACTGACAGTGAGCTTAAAGAATTTTATTGTCAAAATTTGTCTACTCCTCACAACTTAGGTCCTTACCTTGTTAAAGAAATATCCAAAGAGTCGTGTCACCTGATGCTTTATCGATTGTGGAGAAATTCTGTCTAGTAGTAAGGCACCTCACTGGATTGGAGCAACAGTGTAGTAAGATAATGCCAGTGGTGGTTGATCAAAAAAAAAACTTCTAACGCACTCAACTGTATCCAGACGCGTTGTGATGCAAGAGGAAAAATTTGATAAATTATTTCAAGCATTGCTTCAAAAGAAAGTATTGTGTCCCATGATCTGTTACTGGTTTGATATCTCAGAATGACTTGAAAATGAAAAATGAAAAAAGAAAAAAGCACCTGGCGGTCACTTCCACCGTCCAGTGTAGACGGGCCGACCGCTTACCGGCGACTGTACGGCGTAGCCAGGAAAGGTCACCGTGAGTTGAAAGTGTACCGAGGTAGCCATTTCGTGCGACGTTTTCGATCGGCCGGGAGTGTAACTTCGAAAAGCGTCCCTCTCACTTTCGTGGAACAGACGAATCTGCGCCTCGTCAATTTCCGTGTGTCTTACAATACGGAAGAGATTGTGTGAAAGATTATTATCCACGAGCATCAAGTTCACAGTGAATTCCACAGCGCGTTATCGCATACAGCTACGAAAGAGAAATAAAATAGAGCATGAAAAAGAAAAAGAAAAATGAAAATATTAATAAACTAGAAAATTCGTACCATTGTTCTATTTTTTTTTAAGGATCCTATGATTTTATTCCTATTTTCACATCAATCCACTAAACAGTAGAGGAAAACATTGAGAATTTCAATGAGTTAAAAAAATTCTGTAGTTGACATTCAGCTTCCTCGAGGACACTATTCTATCAGAGGTAGAATCAATCTTCTTGTAGATATATATGTGTGTGTCGTAGACGCGTCCTAATGGTAGCAGACTACCAGTCGGTTACGTATTTGAACTCGACCGAAAGCTGAGAGTTTAAAAGCAACCTTGCACAGGTGAACACAGAGACAGTAACAACCGAGCCAATCCGATTGGCCGTTCTCTGCACTGGCAGGTTGGCAGGTCACTCTCTTAGTGCTACGAGAACGACCAGGTGCATTCTCGCGCCGCTTGCCTGCTCTTCCTATACCTGAGTTCTTCACGCTAGCGCAGGCCGGAGTGGTGGCCCTAAGACGTTTGTAGGTTATGTCACGAGATGGTTTACGACTTATGGCTCGTTGGCCTCCCGCCTCGTGGATTTACTGAAGAGACGGGATATTAGTTTTGAAGAATTTCGTAACCTTAATCATTAAGTTTATAATACTTTTAATATTCTACAACGTACCAGTCCCTTGGAGATTTTAGATAGACAAACATTTCATGCCAACGCCTGATTTGCATTCTTTGGTACGTGAGCGCTTGTGCCTATCGCCAGGTACACGAAGATTCTTACTCGTGAAAAGAAGAAGCCTGTGTCCTCCAAAGAGTTATGACTCGGCAAATGAAGACTGTGGGACGCGTGGGGTCCTCCGGCAGGGATGTGGTTAATAAGTACCTTCGCTCGATTTAAAGTGTGATATATCTTCAATGATTTTCATTTAGTCCAAGTGAACGTCGAGAAGGCCTAGGTTTAATTGGGAGTTTGTGTCTTTCTGAATATAGACGCCAACGCCGATATAGGCTCTCTATATATATAATTGCAGATAAACCCTCGTAAATATTGATATTAATTATACGCTCGACTGTCCCAGGGCATCGTAAATACCATGAGTAACCGCCACGTGTTACGATTCTTGCTTCTCGGCAATCAGTGCGACGCCATTAATCGACATTCTGTTCGACCTTTGACGTCGAATTAGTCATCGAACTTCAACAAGGATTTCGAGCACGCGTTCACTTCTTTTTACGTATGCATTTTGCGGTACGCGATAGACAACAATCGGCGCGAATTCTTATCGATAAAGAGCGAGGACATCGATATCGTGGCAAGAATTTATTTTCATTTTAACGACAATGTTTCGCTGTTTTTGAAGACAAGTGCGCAATGCGCATGCGCAACCGTTTGATCCTATACGCGGATATCAATGCGAACGACTAAATCGTAAAACTGATTAAGTTTTTTACAGAAAAAAAAAAAAAAAAAAAAAAAAAAAAAAAAAAAAAAAAAAAAAAAAAAAAAAACCTATTATACCTACCATTTACAAAATAAATTTCAACTGAGATTCAATGTCTAGAAGAACCATGTATTCTTGTGAACCGTAACCTTTAACTCAGCCTATATAACGTCTCAATAATTCTTGTAACTGCGGCATCCACTAAAAATCGTCATAGAAAAAGTAATTATGCGTAACTATTATATGGTGATGCTAGCAAAGAAACCTGCCAGGTAAAGATCACTGCTGAGTTTGAAGGTTATTCCCGTGTTCATTTGTCTGAGAAACCAGCAAGTATTTTTTTTATCTTTGTGCCACCCGATGCACCAAAGACCGGCAGGGATTTGTCATCTTTTTTTTTTATGCACCCGTTGCATGGCACCATAGCAGGTGACACGTATTTCAAGATATTCTTTTACGTATGATGAATATATACACTCAAAGAGTATTAAACAGGAATTCGCTTGTACTTGTTTTCAAATATGCTTAACTGTCCATTTTTTTCTATTCACTCGTAAAATCAACAACGATGCTAACCGATGATAGCCGATCGTGTCTGGCGAAACAAATTGATGTCAGACTGGACGCACGAGACGCTTGTAAATGATATATATATATAGAGAGAGAGAGCTACAGTGCGTTTAAATATTACGTATACATTGACTTACAAAGCATTCGTCGCGGCTTTTTCATCGATACCAGAGACGCTGCACGTATTTTTAACAGAGACACGTTTATATTCCCGATAAGAAAACGCCTTCCGTGAAGTCCGTGCTAATAATGTGATAAATCGTGTTTTTCAGATTGAATAAAACAAAAGAATGTCGGATATACTCGTACATGTACGTGGATGAAAATACTAAGGAGCCTATGAATTGAGACGTAGATGTAAAATAGGTTAAGAAAACATGAGAGGGCCGCTGAGATTTCGTCAGGTTGTAAACAAACGTGTGCAAATTACATGGAGCTCTTTTTTTTTTCACTGCTGAGATTTGACAATGATGAATATTATTCTCGAGTTTAAGACCATCCCGAGTGTACTAGAGTTTTGTATTGTTTTATAGGTTCTCGGCCATTTACGGAGACGAAGATATGACGCACCGAGCAGGGCGTGCACGCAGATCGCTTCTCTGTGAGCGAACCTTGGCCCCAAGAGGTTCGCAGCAAGCAACGACTTCGTAACGTTTAAGCCACGAAAACAAAAAGGTCTTGAGTTCGCGATAAGCACGATGACAGGCGAGCTCTTACCTTTATCACTGGATGCGACGATGAATCCAAGCGCGCATCATTTGGCCAGTTGACAGCTGCTACCAGACTTCGCCACCCATCTACGGGTTAGAGTTCATAACCTCTTCTAACCTTTACTTTACCTTTCCATTGCCCCCTACCCCCCTGGCTGACCGCCCAGCCCCACCGTTCCCACCGTTCACCTTCTTGCCCACTCGACATTGCATCTACGAGCATGAAGTAACCTAATGTATATAGATTAACCACGTCGAGCGAGTCGTTCGATTTCGACTGTGGCGCCAACTTGAATGGACGATCGAGGAACTAAACTGTTTAAACTGTACTTGATTTCACATAGAAATATAAAAAGCATACAAGAATGAAAAAACAATTAACTGAAACTTGACCTCTGGAAATATCAATTAATATTTTGGTTAAAGTAATATCGTCAGAGGTAATATCTTTCAAACAGGTCCGAAGAGAGCGACCTCTATCATTGGAAGAGATGGGGGAATCTGAATTAAAATAAATTATAAGCCTAACAATTTTTAATTACAGGGCTAATGAGATGGACGTGAAGATCTTAAAAGTTTCAATTTATTGTAAATAATATTGTTATATCTGTAGAACACAGCCGATCTGGTATATACCTATTGAGAAAGTATATCTAGTCTACTATACCCTTTTTCTTTTCCAAAAATGCATTTGAAAACCCACATTTCAATATTTCAATTACATAGCCTGCATTAGCGTTACATTAATTATTCTAGAAGAATTTTAAAGAAACTAATTTATGATGCAGGACATTGTGTAACTGTTAAATGTGAAATGGATTATTCAGTTAACAAAGGCTCTCGCCAGCATGTCATTCAGATGGCAATAAACATTCTTTACCTAATTTACGCATGGTAATGATTTTCCAGCTACTAACAAAAATTCGGCATTTGTTCATTCGTTCCTTGCGAGAAGAAAGTTTCATATAAACGTAACGTGTTTAAAACATGTATCATAATCCTAATCTTTTAACACTATTAATAATTTCAATGCTAGTTCTTGTCAAACAATCTCTGATATTATCAGTATCTCTATAATAAGCGCAGCAAGTATAATGTCAAGGCTGAAAATTGCCGAAAAACTATTTGACTCCGTCACATTCTAATCAATACAAAATACGTAAATATAATTTCATTAATTATAATACATCGCGTTATTGGCTATCTAGATTATTAATGCGGAGATGTCATGTGATATCACAATGTTATAATTTAGTCGACTGAGATTGTCTTTCTAAAGTATTACAAGTGCAATTAGATTACCTTTGATTAGTATATCCAGTTCCACATAAAATGTTCAATTATTTGTTGTGACATATTGCCGTTAAAGTTTAGGAATTTTTTATAAATATTTGATCTATATACTTTTGCAAATTTGAAGTTTTTATTCCAATAAATGTGAGAATCCTTGGATATTTTTAGAAAGACATTCTACGCTCCTCTTAATACCATGAGCATTAATAGAATACAAATTTAAAGTTGAATTGTGCATTTTGTAACAATTTCTTTTCAACATATCTACCAAGCAGTAACACAAGGCACTATCACTGTGATTAATATTATGTAGCGAAGTTCCACGTTCAACTTTTGAAAAAAAAAATCATAAATGATCACACGATTGTTAGTCTAAAAAAGATCATATTGATAGACACGTATCGATTTTTGTTATTACATCAATCCTATCTACTACAATTGAATTTGAAGTACTTTCGATAGGTACGCTCACGAATATATACATGAACACTTTTGCTAAATACTTATGTGAAGATTGGAAATAATTTAGAGTTGTTTTTTACGATTTGATAATTATTGTTCAGAGAATGCGCGTGTTTCATTAAATTGTCAGGCGATTATGACTGCAGAGACCGATTTATAGAAGAAAGCTTTTGTACATTGCACTTTGTGATCTTGAGTTTTATTGTACACTTTAATAATTTTTTATGAAACTATTTAATAATGTATCCTGCATCCTCATGAAGGCTCGTAGATAGATATGAAAACAATAAAGAAACATTGTTAACAATAAGACAAAAAGTTCAAGAATGCATTCCAAGATCAATCAGCCTTCTAATATTGTGCTATATCATCAAGATAATTTTTAATATTCATAAAAATAAGAAAACTGCACTTGTTTTCATCATTATAAAAAATGTCATCTCCAGTCAAACAGTTTATCAATAAGATCAATAATACAAGTTAATAGTACTTGTGAATTAATATGAATGCTATCTCTAGTAAACATACCCATCTTTTTATGTAACTTATACTAAGATATATATGTTACATACATTGAATATCGAAAACACCACAAGGATTTTATGCATAACAGTTTTTTCTTGTTCATTCGTCGATTATTTTGGTATTACTATATATTCATAGTATACTAAAGTTATATACGATTAATTAATGGTAGATAGACATTAATGGTCGTATCTACAATTCATGTATTAGCAAATCCATGATGTTACTAAGATTCAATAGTATGTCCGGCGTAGAGTAGTATTTGATCGTAACTGTATCACACATATCTGAAAGTAACAGTGCCCCTTAAGTGTTTCTTATCCTTGTAACTTTGTCGTTCACTGGAAAATCTCTAACATTCATTTAACTTGACACTCACCTATAGCAAAAAATCTATGCACTCTGATGGCCAAACACTTCTTGACTAGCAAACACAATGTAGAGAAAACCATCAGGATCTTTTTCCCTTTGATACAATTGTGACATAGTCATACTACCACTAGCCATACTTCTTTGGTTCACCAACAGAAAAAAGGCCTGGGTCGGATGAAGCTGTAGCCTGCGTCTGAATTATTAAGAGTAAACAAATACATTGTTATTACTGCATAGTTGTTATTACTAAATCTATCTCACCTAATGATTTTGATCAGTTCCGCAACTGTCAAGTGATCAGGTATCAGAAACTTAGACTTGTCCATCAGTGGCAATTGTTTCTCCCCATAATATCGTTCAACTATTACAGGAATCTTATTTGGATATTGTTCTCTTATTAATTCCACATCTGCCATGCGCTGTGCTGAATTTTTAAAAGCATGAAACAAATAAGGAGTATCCATTGACTAAATTAAAACTTTATTCCCTCGATAGTACTGCTCGCAAATATAAGAAAATTCAATAATAATTCTGAAGTAGTAGACTATTCGTCATCAAATGAATCTCAATCCACTATAGATAATATAATCTTCATCGAAGGTCAAAGTGGAACTAAAAATAAAAATCCACACGTAATAAACTAATAGACAGAACTAAGAGATCTTCCAACGAGCAACAATAATTTTATTACGAGAACAAGATTAGAAAGAATAGAAGATATTATTAATCAGGTTTCACTAACCCCTCCAGAACCTTTTAAACTTATTATTTCGCATCCCTCATATATGTCAAGTAATAACTCAAAATAAATATGATATTTCGTTATTATTACCCACCAAGGGGACGCTTTTCCTTAAAAGTCTTCGGTGTTAAACTCATTCTCGAATTTACTGTTTCACACGACTATCAACTACTACGACTTATTTCAATGATGACAAATGATGAATATCAACTGTGAGACTTTCTGAATAATCCCGACGGCTCAAAATAATGGCAACGTGACGCTTCCCCAGCGTCAGGTTGTACTGCGTTAGCTTGGACTATGCACAATCGATAAACATATGTTTCACACAAACGTAGCCGATCGGTGCTGCCTACACAAAATAATGCGGCCTTTCTTCAAACCAAGTAAAGCCATCTTTATTTATTTTTTTTATACAAAAGCATGTAATCAACCGTGCAAAGTAACGGGGCGTGGGGGAAGTCTACCATAAACCAAGAGTAAAGTAACATAGCCAGAAAACCATACGGCTAAAATCAGTATCAGTGAAAGCCAGAAGCATAAATTTTGTAAATATTCTAAAATATCTGCAATCATTGAAACCAATATATCGTAACTCCAAAAATCTCGTAATCTCTCTCTAAATTTGATATTACTTTCTTCGTATATTCTGGCGATCGATTAAAAATATCTCTAAAATAAGATCCACGAGTTGTCAATAATATCCGCTACGTGTCGCAGCATGCGTTTCCCACAAGTAGATCATAGCTATATCCGTTATGTTCTATGGGGGGCTCCGTCCAGCAACTTCCTCGGCGATTGGATATCGCAAGTGTGTATGTAAGCGTGCGTGGGTGAGCACCAGGCGTTTTCTTTATGGACGGAGGGAGAACACGCTCCCCGAGTGTTCCGCGTTGGCCGACGGTTCTCTCTATGAAAACTCGTGTGAAAGCGCGAAAAACCGCAACCGGAGAGCCGTGGCCGTAGCGTGCGCGTGTTAGCATAGATAAGAAGGATGTAAGAGTGTTGAAAGAATCGAACGCACCTTCTCCACGAGCAACGACTCCTGGATAGAAGAGAGAGAAAGAGAGAGAGAGAGAGAGAGAGAGAGAGAGAGAGAGAGAGAGAGAAAGAGGGAGAGTAAGAAAAACTAAAGAAGAAGTGACTATCCAAGAAGGAATAAGTGAAACATCGTCGCGATCCTGGCCTTCGTCGTCGCGAGTCGTAATAGAGAAAAGTATCTCGAAGCACCTGTGCCGGATGTACAGTTATACGAGTTACTTCGGAAGTCAAATAATTCTGACGTTTCATCAGGACGCTACGAGAGACTGACATTGTTCTTAATAAATTCTCATATTATTCGTATAATAGTTTCAACTAAGTGGAATTCCTGCAAAACGATAATCCAAATTTCTTCTGAAATTTATTCAGAATTACACAGGCTTCTATTTCCTTCGTACGGTACGTCTCTACGTCTGGCTGTCCTGTTCGTCTGACTGTCTGGCTCCCTCCTCTTATTCCACTCACCCGGCACAACAGCCTAACGGGGGTACAAAAAGAATAAACATGGTGGTGAGCGTGCGAGAGAGGTAGCGACTGAGTAATCCCAGTGTGTCAGAAGCTAGCGAACGGACCCCGACGTGGGTTCTTTGTCTCACACGGGAGCAAAAGGATTGTACGTGAAAAGAAGGATAAAGAGAGAGAGAGAGAGAGACAAATTTTCATTGCAACTTGAAGAACAATTTTCTCTGAGCCAACTGTCGACGAAACACCCTTGTTCATCTCCAGGGACAGAGCATCAGCTGTACTTAAAGTCAGTTCATCCTGGGAGCCACAGTTTTAGGAGAGATCCTGCTTATGGACCTCTACTTTCATCACGCGGATGACCACGAATCTTTCGTTACTTGTATCAAGATATTGTAACTTGACCGTTTATCATCCTGGAAAAATATGCGAGTTAAATCTCGTGGCGATTTATTCGTCATACTCGTGATACTAGTTGGCAAGATACGTTAGAGATTTGGATGCTTGTGAACGGTGATAAAATCTGAGAACCTCGTGCGACCTGTGTTTGTTGTATATGGAAAACGAAATCTTTGTGAATATTCAGATGGGATTATCTTTGATGGATTAAACAATCAAGGAAGCCAGTGACTGCTGTTCTATGATTCTTTATATACTGGAAGTGAAGGTATGAATTAGTGAGAAGTTAATAAGAAGCAGTCAGTGATTGTTTGCCTTCTTTTTAATAGTATTATTTTCTCTGTAACTTTAAGGTAATCTTGTGAGAGGGACTGCAACGTATGAGATCCTGCAGGAATCATCAAGAGTGTCTATTGTGTACAGTGTTTGGTGTGTCGAAGAAGGGAGAGTAAGTGAAGGAAGTAAAGAAAGTGAAAATAATATTGTGAGACAATATTAGAGTTGTTTTGTGCACTAATTATAATTCAACAGCATTGCAACACCATTGGAAATCGAAATAGAGTAAAGATTAAGATGAAGTTTTAAAGCTCATCTTCGTCATCGTTATCCTCGATGTATTAGTCGGTTGTGTGTTGGGCTTCTGATAGTTCGTGATATCGATTGACACGAAAGAAAAATCGAGCGAGGGTGGAAAGCACGGAAGTGGACGCAAAGGTCACGCTCTGTTCAGGACACGAGGAAATTTCTCGGTGTATTTTCGGCTGTGGAAAAAGTTGAATGGAGCGGAGTCATCAAACTTGCCCGGCCCGGTGCCAACAACCTCTGAGCTAGACAGCTCATGATGCGTTTGCCCTCGTGCACGATAGATTATAAAATTAGACGTTCGAAACCACACTCGAAGGTAAAAGGGATACGACGGACAAAGCAAAGAAGACACGGTGAAGTGAACGAGGAGGAGAGCGACGCGGAATATCGGTGAATGAAGAGACTTTCGAAGTCTGTTCGGAAGTGACGTCAGGAAGTGACATCATAGTTCCTTATTTACTTTTACTTTACTTTTTTAAATTTTCATCGCCATCAACGTAAACGTCGCCCTGACCCTAACATCATTTTGTAACATCCTACTGTTTATACGTACATCCTGTTCAATCAGTGTTTGTGTCTGGGAAATTTGAAGCAACACGGTCTTCTTATTTTAACTACGACGTGTCGTGAACGATGTATTATTTTGCAAGGCGAATGTGAATCTTGCAAGGCCGTGAAGAGAGTTCAACTTCTAGTCTACTGCATTTAGACGAGTGTATTTCTCGAATGATATTTTTTAAACTCATGACGATATCAAACTGCACGGATTTTGAGAAAGGTGCATGCAGGAAACAGTTTTGATAGTCTTCGACTTGGGAAGGATCTCTTGGGATTTTCTGGAAACGTACCTCTGCTAAGTCACCGATAGCAGTTTGAGGATTTTTAGAGACTGTTATTTTAAATGTATATCACTTGCATCTTGCGAAGAGTAGAATTCAAACTACTCATCCATTTGAATACCCATAAGAGTGAGACTGAACACATAACAAATCACTTAGACGACTAATTTATTTAACAAAACTAGAAAAGAGGAAAGTTACGGTGTGGAATCTATAGAAGAAATTATGTACCAACGACAATTGTCACAGGAAGATCAGCAGCAGTGTCCGACCAAGATTCACAAAGATATAGCTTCCAGTATGGTGACAAATACAGAATAAAGTATTCTCAACTACGCTGAACAATAACACTGTCTCTAGGTAGCATTAAATTAAATCAAGAAGAATGGACTGTACTAGAACAGCGTTTACGTTTTAAAGATAAGTTTCATAGAGAAGATGCGTCGCAATTGCAGAAGGAGAAGACGCTGACACCAGTGCTTTCAAACTGTGCCCCAATACATTAAGAAGACAAGAAATGCAGCACCCTGGAGGAGCTAGAGCATAATATCAAGACTTCTCTGTTAAATGGGCACAAATGACTAGCTTAACTTTAGCAGCCAATGCGATCGAGATGCCCCTGTCAAGACCAAATCCGTTTGCACCCGCGAACGCAATCTCTACGCAAACGTATATCTCGACGAACGAGAACAGCTACCTTCCTCCGCTGAAGGGAGGCAGTCTAGTTCTTAAGCAAGGCGAGTCTCCACCAAGCCACCTGACTCACGCAAGTCACGTCGTAGGGACACACTTGCCAAGCCTGGGATCGAGCGCTAACAACAGCCTACAGAACTTAACTAGCAACTCCGATAGCTTAAACCTGAGTCTGAGTTCGCACACAAGTCACACGAGCCATAATAGCCACAACTCCAGTCACAATTCTCATTCTCAACCGAACAGCCAATCGAGCAGCCCTATGGTGAAAAATGGACGATCAGACGGGAACTCGAGTGGTGGAAAGCCCAAGACTATGACAGTCACTCCGGAGATAGTTTTAAAGCTGTACATGAACAAATTAACGCCATACGAGTATCATGAAATCTTTAACTATAAGCAAATTTACTTTATAGGAGCTAATGCCAAGAAGAGGCCAGGGCTCATAGGCTATCCTAACAATCATGATTACGATAACGATCAGGGCTCCTACATCCATATACCTCATGATCATGTAGCGTACAGGTACGAGGTACTCAAGGTTATCGGCAAAGGTTCCTTCGGCCAGGTCGTCAAGGCATATGACCACAAGACCCACGAGCACGTAGCCTTGAAGATGGTCAGGAACGAGAAGAGATTTCACCGGCAGGCCCAGGAGGAAATCAGAATACTGAGGAACCTCAGGGAACAAGATAAGGATAACACGATGAACATCATTCACATGTTCGACTCGTTCACCTTCCGGAATCACATGTGCATTACCTTTGAACTTCTTAGCATTAATCTCTACGAACTCATCAAGAAGAACAAATTCCAGGGCTTCAGCTTACAGCTTGTTAGGAAGTTCTCCCATTCTTTACTTCAGTGTCTCGATGCACTTCACAAGAACAAAATTATACACTGTGACATGAAGCCTGAGAACGTTCTTCTGAAGCAGCAGGGTCGCAGTGGCATTAAGGTGAGCAATTCACATTTATTCTTCGTTGCGACACTTGACTGACCAATCGTCCAATCAACCGATCCAATTCTTTTGTTTCCTTAGTAACCTGCCTCCATGAAAAAGTTGAAGTCTCAAGCGTTATCAACCATCACTCATTTTCACTGACTGCTGAATAAAACATGAGTGTATGCCAATAATTAATCTTATGATAGAAAGGAATAAAATATTCCACAGGCAATACTTGCATGGATAAATCCAATCAAACGGTACATTTATCCAGGTTGCAATGTTAAGACCTACAAGAGTTTTCATTGTCTGGTTCAATATCGTCACGCCACTATTTCGTTTCCAAAAATCCGTTATAATTTGCCATTCGGAGTCAGCCTCGTTCTGAGGCGCGTATCGTGCAGAATCAGGTTTCAAAAATTCACTGTACTGAATATCACTGGTAAACATCAGGAACTGTAGAAAATATACGTGAGATTCTTCGCATGAGAATTGACGTGTCATTAGTACAGGTGTTTTTAATGTTTTGAGAATTTTGAAAATCGATCTAATAATTTTCATTATATCTGTCTGATCATCGTAATCTTCATCGGATGATTCGCCTAATGTTCATCAGTATGAAATTTTGTAATGATTCTTAAAATTTTTAAATATTCTCTTCGATCTATTACATTATTCTTCATGTATATGATAATTCAGTACTAATAAATCATTCCGGACGTAGAGTACAGCGTGTTAGGCTCTTTGTTTACCTAAAACATAGCAAATAATATTATGCAGCGAGGGAAACTCGAAGGTAGAACTATGTAAATGGTAATTCATTTATGCTCCGATACCTCGAGCGAAGTAATTAACTAACTATCCATCGAAAGTCGTTAAAACTATTTAGATAACGGGTGTTCATAAAGTACAGAGGAGATTGTCAACGTTAACGTACATAACTAACAATGAGTAAGTAGCTAATTGTGATCGTTCGATACGGACTAGTAGTTAATGCCATATCACTTTTCCTCCTTTACAGTACTACTATATCTATACGTCAATCCATACGACCAGATACTGTAAAAGTATTTAGCAAGGATACAATCGTACGGACGGGTTCGTTCTACCAGCCAGAGATGATTACCGTTATCAGGAAACATTGCTGCCACTGAAATAAATATTGGAACCGCTGTCCGATTCGCCTAGTCGAGTTAGAGCAATGACTTTATATTTTAAACTTTGCTTAGAAATTGATTGGCATCATATACATAACCTACAATTCTCGTTGCGTGTATAACGATAGTAAATTGCACTTAAAGAGGTGATTAAGCGTGACGTGATTTGCTATTGTTAAGACTAAGAAAATGATACTTGAGTAATTAGTTGCTTTGTAGGAATTCGGCATTCGTTTATGTAAGAATTCGTATTTTATATAGGACACAGGCATATATATATATATATACACTATGATTTGTGGAATGATATAAAAAAATGAGGTATCTAGGGATATAGTGACTTGTATGGGATTCACGTAGTAACCATGTATGACACGCATTACGTATTGTCTAGGGATATTCGTGTTGCTGTCTCTGACAATAAATCACTTTAGGATTTGCGCTCAGGAACACTAGGGAATTACGAACTGTTCCATTCACTCTTATAAATCTTCTTTCTTTTTACCGTTGCGGCTATCGATTTGCTTCTGGTAATTGCACGATTTTTTTTCTTATGGGATTTCGAGGTTATCAGAGAAAGTTCAATACGATTCTCTAGGTGTTGTGTTGAGAGATATAAGAAATTATGAACGAGGAGGGTCTTGTGTTTGACTTTTTCTTTTTCTTTTCTTTTCTTTTTTTTCTACACTTTGTTTCAATCTATCTCTTCTACTCGTCCTTTAGAGCTTGCTTAATCCAATCTGCAGCTTCTCTTTTCCCCAGGGAACTTTTTCCCTATACCAAAGACGCGTCCTGTCCTCAGGCTAAATATAAACCACTTAGTCCTTATTCACGGGTTATTTTTAAAAGCCATATTTCGTCGTCCCTCTGTATTGCTGTTGTTGTAGTATCAGTCCTGGCTATGGTACTTGGATGGCGCAGTCCCTTTACTCGGTTGCCAAGGGAGTCGGGCTTATACTTGCCGTGGAGTCAGGTTTTCTTGTTGATCATTTTCTTCTTTTTTTTTTCAAATCGGAACTTGACCCTCGCCACTGGTTACTGTCGGAGGAACAACCAAGACACGAGGTACGATAATGAAACGTATTCTCGACACTGCAAAGGTCGTTGAGAGTTCATAGACTCGAGTGGAATTTACGAGGAAGGAATTATATAGTCACCCGGGTAGCTTACGTTCACGGAATTCGAACAAGTCAAGGTAATAAAGGAGACTACCTGGAGTATGGCCCTAATGGAATTTGGGAGAGTTGTCAATCTTACATGGTGAATATTGCTTCTGGCTGTTGTATGAACTGAATTTTGTCTTTTCTTCTTTCTCCTCTCGTATTTCCTCGTATTTTCTTGTGACAGGGTATTCCGTTCTGTCGTATCATCACTGGCTCACCTAATAAAATAGATGGCTCACGAGCACGTTACTTCTTAAAGAGTAATTACGGCTGACGTTAGGGTTTTTTTTTTCCTTCCCGAATATCCCTTAAATAAGTCTTGGGACTCGCGTTAACCGACACGTCGTTGGAAAAGGCAGAGATGTAAAAATAGGGCGGAAATAGGTTCACGGTTTTTCTATAAATAGACTCTGACTACGATACCGCCATTTTAACGTATCGCCTACCGTCAGATTTATGCGATAATTTTATAATCGATTCGTTACGAATTTATTGCGTACCTACGTTCAGAGCAGCTGGAGGTCGAGAATCGAACGGACGATGATTTGACTTTATTCTTGTGTTCAAATGCTGCGCATATCGCCTCGCTAGAAACGAAAGGACGTATAATAGTTGAACTTTTAGCCCTTTGCTTTTAGTCACCCGATGCCAGGTAAACATTTGATCTCTAACAATTATATAATCGATAATGGATGTAATTAGATTTTTTACTGTACTTTGTTTACGTACACGCTTCGCTTGACCTTCGCAGTGAAATTATTTCCAATCTCTTTGTTGTCCAAGTGCCACGTGTAACCGAGTCAATGAAACTTCCTGTCATTGTGCGATCGTTCCGTCTCTCAGAAATACTTGACTCTCTTTTTTGTCAACCTAATTTAACCCATAGAAAGATACTTATCCAAAGGACGAGCAATGGTTACATCCCAGGTAGTCAGTCAACTTCAGAGGGAATAAATCCATACACAAGGATATCTTAACTTTCCTTTCGTGACCGGAAGTTATATCAGTAATGGCGGGTTCTGTTTTCAGTGCACTTTCCTATGATAACAATTCTTAAGAGGAATAAACATTTTTTGGTCGAAAACAACTTTGCAACGGTCACCCAGATTTCGTGGCTCCGTCAAAGCTGCGACGCGTAGATGGACGAATATTTAAAAATAAAACGGTTATCGAGCGCGGTTCTCGAAGCGTTTCAGTCGCCGGGATCGAAATGACGTCTGAATTATTAAATAATTTAAGTTCAATATCACTGAGCAATTGGCACCGCTTGATTTCGATAATTCAATCTCCAAAAAGATTGAGATTCAATCTTTTCTATAATTATCCCGCACAGTCTCCTAGTAATGTTAATACCAACCTAACCTTCAAATATCAAGCGGAAAAATTGCACGGATAAATTTATACTACCGCATAACGAAAACCGATCAACTAAATTCTTAAAGGGCCTTTATATCAACTATTGACGTATTGTTTTAATACCCAATGACACGTACCAATAAATTATTACTTTCCAGGCATTGTAAATCGCTTCGATTCTTCTATAAACGTTCCTCGGGTATACTCGTAGTATTCGTATTCTCCACGGGGTCTAGGATGGAGGCTACTTTCGTTGGACAGGAGGAACGATGGACTTCCGTTTAAGAATGAATCGCACTCTAGGGCCGTCGTTACTTCTATGAATATCTACGCTCTGCTTCGATCGCTCGAGTTACGTAACAATCAATACTCCAACCGTAGTTCGATCCAAGTATCACGAGTCTTGCAAGTAGTCTCCACCAAAGCCATTCGAAAGGACAGAAGTTCTTTTATAAGTTTCAAATATTCGATTCTCTTTAGTACGACATTAAATATCAAATTCACTAAAACGAGGTTAAAACCTTGTCAAGTTACCACCTGAATTTTTACTGTTTCGATTATTTATTGATTTCTTGATTTTTTTTTTCAAACTTATACACACCGTTACGGATAACGTCTTTTAACGGTTTCACTCCTAAAATTCTTAGCTACGCCGAATACTCGCGCGCTGTTTAAACTTTGCTGGAAATCTAAGTAAACCTTTTTCCCTCGGCCTTTCAATGCTTATCGTACCTTTTGTTATACACAGAGAGATAGGCAAGCATTCGTTTGTCTTTTGTCGTCCCTTCTCTACCATTACAGCACGGTTTCAAAGATCACGTATAACAGTACTGGCAAACGGTATCACGTATACACGTTATCGTTATCGTATCCCTTGCTGAGCCTTGTGAAGCATGCCTGCATGCAGTGGACATTACGTATTTAGATATGAGAATTGTATAATATCAGGGATTTGTCAATAGAACGTGAAAGGTAAAGATATGACATTTATTTAATTATTATGTATACGCGTCAACAGCTTCATTATTGATAGCTAAATCCGAGTCTATAGCTATGAATAATATATAGATAACGTAGAGAATCGTTAAATTTATATATCTATCTATAGCTTAGCCTTGTAATGGTTTGTATATATGTATATACGACATCTGTAAAAAAGCTTTTTATTCTCATACCGCGTTTCTGGTCCGGATTCGAATTCGACATTTTCCCAACTGATCCTCCCAGTGAGCTTTTATCTCCGTCCAGTGGCTCCTCCTGTGTTACTTCTGTACTGTGTTTTCACATGAGAATCGATACTTGAAATTTTTGAAAAATAAATTCGCAAAATCCTCTCGCGTTAGTACGCAGAGTCAAATCGTTGGTGAGGACAACAATTTTTTTCGACAAAAGTTTGCGATGTATATTGTATATTGAATATCGAAATGGAAAGTTTTACTGTGCGTCATCGAGAAGTATATTCTTTGCTGCGTCTTGCGACATACGTATAGACGTAATAATACAGAAACGGTTACTGCGTCGTCGTTGACAATTTCGTCATGAATTTCCAGTATATGTATGTATATATACACACATACACATATATATTCTGTAGACGACGGTCTATAAATTTTACAGTTTTGACCAGTGAAATCCAGCGGGACGGGTACTGTAGATTGGGGTCTTTTGGTAAACAAGTGACAAAAAGGAAGAGGAAGGATGGAAAAGGTCTTGAAAATGGAAAAGAGGCTTTCATTGTTAGGCGGATGGAGATACGAGGAAGGATTTGTAGGGCGGCGGAGGGGGGGGGGGAGCGGGGAGAGTTTTCTTTTAGGGGATGCTAAGGGTCTCTCGTGGGAATGGACCATTCGATTGAGATGAGGGTCTTGCGATATTTTGGCGAGTCTTTATAGCCGTGGATTATAATGTCTTAGCGTTATTAATTCTCAATTGGGTGGCGTCGAGGCGCTTTTGAAGCGGCGGCTGTTAACAGGAGATTTTATATTTTGACTTTTACATATACGACCCTATATATATATGTGGACTTTTATGTGACTCGAAGTGAAGTTCAGTTTTGAGATTAGTGCAGTGTGGAAAATATTAATATTTATTGTTTGGGGCATGCGTGAGTTATCTTTATTTTCAAAAGTGGGCTCGAGGTTGAGATGGAGCCTTTAGCAATCGATAGATTTGTCGCATGTGCGAAAATTACGTGAGAATGGGATATATTGAAATTCGCTAGGGCGAGGTCGCTGGGGAATTCGACGTTAGAAAAGTCTGGGGTGTTTGCTCTTGTTAAGAAATGTATTTTGAGAAAAAATAATGAAAAAAAAATTGTATAGGTCATCGGGTTGGTTTTTGGATAAGGGGGCGGGTTCGAAATCTGGCTGTTGCATATTTTCAAAGCACTCGATCAGCTCTTAAATCCTCTTTTGTTTGTTTCATTTTTTCATTCTTTGTTTTCGTGGTTTCACCTTTTTTTTTTTGAGCTAGCACCGCTACCGATTTTAACTAAAAAGGGCGGAACTCTAAAATTTAAATCAGGGCACTCAATTATCTCTCAAATAGCTCCTGATTTTGCAATAGATTTTATTTTCATTTTTCACTGTGACGGTTCCAGCTTTATTAACGTAATAAACTTTATTTTTCATTAATCTTCGACAACGGGTTACGTAAGGGGTTCACGATGGTAACGAAGACTTGAGGTTGCTTGCGTGTTCTTATTGGGATCAATAAAGATTGAAAATAGCTCTGGTTCAATTTTAGGTTATAATTCGTCAGAGAGAGAGAGAGAGAGAGAGAGAGAGAGAGAGAGAGAGAGAGAGAGAGAGAGGATCACGGTCGTTGGTACAGACTGTATTGAGTCCATTGTTATTATTTTATTCGATTTACTCGTCTAAAGTATCGACTGTACAAATGATACCTAAAGTCATTGCCAGAAGTTATTCAAAAAGTAATTTCGTCGTATGGCGTCAGTCTTGTTAAAAATAAATCGAGGACGCACCGTTTGCAGTCGATGATAGTGCATCGAAGCACGTGAAAGCTTTTCCATGTATTTACTGATATTAATATGTGGAATTTGGGGATCTTAAGATTTTTGTACGAGGAAATACCATGACCATTGTCGAAGTACCGATATATTTATAGATATAAAAAAGTTTTGAACGGGACTGCAGCCGAAAAAATATATCAAGACCAGATCAAAGGCGTGCAGAAGAAAATTCTCGAGTCCCAATGGAATACACGTAAATACACCTGGAGTGTTGCATCCCTTGGGAAATCTCGAAAGATCCTTAAGGAAGACAGTGTTTCCTCTGATTCTTCAAACCTAGTGACACCGGGTCAATGAAATAATTGTTGGAACGAGATTTTTCAACTGTTAACGCGGGCGCATATAAATCGGCGAAAATTATCAACGAATTCAAGGAATCACTGTGTGGTCAATTTTACTTTGACTTGGACTGCATTGGCGGGGAGGATGAAAAAAAAATCTGTCATTGTCAACACTAGGAATTATGGTCTATAAAACTGCCAGAAACGTGTTTCTAGTATTATCCTTCTCGTAGGTGGTCGACTTGGATTCTCTTGCCAAGCGTTAAAACGGTCTGCGTCAGTCTAGCGGATACTCTATCAAAGTCTTTATTACACAAGTCAAATGACAGAAACGCTAACTGGCAATGAGATTTTCATGTCAGTTCGACGCAACATAAACGCACGTAGGCGGGTACGTACGTAGAGACTCTCGATGGTACGATAATAGGTTCTTGCTAGCCAGAAATAAAAGTATACGCTGGTAACTTTGATCTGGCAAAAATATCCTTTGAACTAGTTCTCTATATTACTAGGCGCACGTGTCTCTAGACGTGCCGGCAGACAGCACGTTGTTCTAGTTACTTTTTCACATTGTGTGCGCCTCACGGTTACAGTCACTTTCTTGACCAATGTATTTCCTACTGGTGTCTTATTCGTTACTTCGTGAAAAGAGGTTATGGGGCTACATACTTTATATTGTATATATGTACATATATTGTACTTGTGCTAATATGTATATCTATATAATGCTGCTAATATATGTATATCCTGTAACTATATTCGACTACCGACTACTTCTTTTGCAAATACTAATAGATTTGAACGCAGTACTATAGAGTGCGATTTTATTTCTGTTACCTCGTGCTTGTTCTGCCTCGGGTGGTCGTGCCGCACGTGGATTTCAATACGAGCTGGTAAATAGCACGTTTTGTCGTCTCTCGACAAATTTCACTTGGCTCTACGTATTTTCAAACGTTCGCACGGACTCGGTTCTTTATGCATTATCACTGGAGCTGTTGTCAATATTTTCTTGTCACGTACACAAAGACTGCCTCTGCTCTAAAGTGGCCTGTGGGTAAATTAATTATTGGTTTGACTCATGAATCAGTGTAATTATCTAAAGTAATATTTATTTATTTTAATCGGAGATTTATTCATGAGTTAATGTTAAAACAAAATTTTTTTTACCTGATCCAAGACATTTGTGAGTTTGGCGGGACTCTTTAATTTATCAAAGACGTGTGGGTAGGGAAGAAGCAGGTGCTGTAAATATTGGCGGGATTATTTTTGTATTTTGAACGAAATCGCGTCCTCCAAGTCGACGACCGTCTTGCAGCACCCAAGGTACTGAAAAATAAGTACGATAAATTAACTTGATCTTCGAAATCGAAACGGTATCGTCCACCCGTGAAATTATACGAACCATTTTACTTTATTTATTGTTATTTCCTTTTCTTTTACAAATTTCCTCAAGTTTTGCCATGTTCTGGTTAAATGTCTCGACGACTAGCGTGGTAGTTAAAAAAAAGAAAAGAATAGGAGAGAGTCGCGTCGGTGAAACCTACTTGTAAAATAGTATTTTATTATAAATCCTTATTGATGCAGTAATTGAATAATTTTCACTTCCGTTCAAAGTGGACGAGTTTCCAGTAGATTTCCCGAGGGAGCAACGAAACTCGCTGTTAACGTGACGCATCGCAGAAACCGGCCAAGCGTGCTGTGGCTGCTCGAAAAAGAGTAATAATAATAAAACAAAAGTTGATTCTCCCCCATTGCTGTGTGTTCCAGGTGATAGACTTCGGTTCCAGCTGCTATGAGAATCAGCGTGTGTATACGTATATACAGAGCCGCTTCTACAGGGCACCGGAAGTGATACTGGGTGCCAGGTACGGGATGCCCATCGACATGTGGAGCCTGGGATGCATCCTGGCAGAACTGTTGACAGGATTCCCATTGCTACCTGGCGAGGATGAAGCTGATCAGTTGGCTTGTATAATCGAACTCCTGGGGATGCCGCCTCAGAGACTCCTGGAGAACGCGAAGCGGTCCAGACACTTCATTAGCTCGAAGGGTTACCCGAGGTACTGCACGGCCACCACAATGGCGGATGGGACGACGATGCTGAGCGGGGGCCTCTCGAGAAGAGGGAAGCTCAGGGGTCCACCAGGCTCGAAGGAGCTAAAGCGCGCACTCAAGGGATGCGATGATCCACTCTTCCTGGACTTCATAAGACGTTGTCTCGAGTGGGATCCTGAACTGAGGATGACTCCTGGTAGAGCACTGAGGCACGCCTGGTTAAGAAGAAGGTTGCCAAGACCACCCGGTGAGAAAACAGAGAGCCAGCCTGTCTCGGTACCGACTCCGGCACCGGCGACCGGTCTTCGGACTCCAGCTTCGAGCAGCAGGAGCTCCAGCAAGACCAACACCATGAGTTCCGGAGGTCTCCTCAACAAGCTTAGACAGCTGAACGAGCACAGAGCCTCCACGATCCACTCAAGGCACTCTCAACCGAGTCTGGGCCATGCGTCTGTACCTACGAGCCATCCATCAGTTCAGCCAGGACACCAGGTCCAGCCGATATCCACGAATCACTCCGTCACCCAGAGTAACCATCAGACCCTGAACTCCGCCGGCTCGACTCATCACAATCATCAGCTTCACTCTCACAACTCGCACAGCTCCCACGACAGCCACAGCTCTCACGGATCCAGCGGCACCCATCGGTTCGTCGTCGCCAAGGAGGTCTACGGGGAGCTACCCCGGTACTCCGACGCGTGAGGCCACCCTCTCTCTCTAGCTTACCTACTCGTCTCGGTTATGAGTGGTAGACTCCCTATTCCAACGGCTTCGAGGCTCCACCATGGCGCATCGCTCGGGACGATTACGGGTTTTGGTAGAGAGGGAGGGTGGCCTCATGATCGGCTACAGTGACCTCACCACTGATCACATTTAACGATCGCTCAGAGAAACCTCGTTGGTCGTCGCGCAACTTCAGGCGTCGCGGCGCCTCGCGTCTCTTCCTCCCAAATGACTCTCTTGACATTGGCTCCGATCTTACAGCCTCACCGAGGCTGACTTCCTTCATGCTCGACTTGTTCCCGCGAGGGAATTAATATAACGTGGACTAGAAAAAATTTGAGAATTCGGATCAAGCCTTCTTCGACGTAAAGTTTCCATTGAAGTCTTCTTCTAAGATTTCTTCAAGACATTTCAACGACTCATTTACCTCGTGTCTCGATCTCTTATACAAATTTTCATTATTTTTCTCTGATCAAGGCGACGCGCTGCTCCGTATCTTATCCCTCTCCAACGGGGACCTCGTCTAATTGACCCTTATGCGGGGACAGCTCCTTATAAAATGTTAAAGCAAGTCAGCGCAGTTCAGCCGGTAGAGTATCCTCGCCGTTGACGACCTGAAAACAGTGCTAATATTAGTAACGAGCCGAGGCAAGGCGAAAGACAAAAAAGAGTCAATGTCTCGGCGAGCGTCGGTCGCTCGCGCGTAAATGGGAAAAACACGATTAAGAGACGCGTGGCGTCCCGATGCGTCGCGATAATAACGGCGCGCATAAAGGGGGATATCGGTAGAGCCGATGCGGACAAAGAGTAATAATAAACCTTAACAGCGATAACGTCGAATAAAATTGGGTCGAGAGTCGTCTCAATCGCTTTTCTTTCCTTTTTTTTTTCTTTTCGGCGCGTAATATTTAAATTGCGGCGCCCGTGCGCGTAACAAAGAGACAAACAAACAAAAATAAACAAACATATGTATAATTATGTCGTGATACGGAACAGGATGTTTTGTGATATGGAACTTACAATTAGACGTATTGTGGTTTATATTGACGAGTATAAATGCGCTATTAATGCCGACTAAATACTAGAATTTAAGGTTTTGTGCGTAGCGATATTTGTAGTCGAATTATCAAAGTATTGGAGGAAGGTTAAGTGTTGTGCAAAGAGGAACAAAAAAATGTTTTTCATGACAAGCGGACTCGGGGAAACGTTGCACGAGGGTCATCCCTCGTGGTCTCTAATCATTCTCATCTCGAACTGTGTAGTATCACTCGATTAATTATTATTGATACACCCCATACGTAGTATACCGCCCACACCTGCCATTCGTCCACGTCGATGTGTGTTCATGAAACAAACCTGGGAAACGATCCCACGTAAAGAAGGCGGAATCGAAAGTCCACCTTTTCGTCTATCGTTTAAATATAAACACTGTATCGGGAACAGTATTCGGTCTCAATTGCCGACGCGACGCTAACTGCCAGTAATCCTCACTGTAAGTCCCAAATCTTCTAACTTCCTCCCTCTGACACAAGGCCAAGCCTCCGGCCACGCTCTACACTATATTTTTAAACTTATTTTACTTCTATATTTTATAACCACCATCTCCTTTTCAAACTTCATCCACAATTTTCTCTTTTGAGTATTCATGTAGATTAACCTCGCGCGCTCCTCCCTTCAGTGTTCCTATACGGTGTGTTCTCAAGCTGCGATCCTCCATCAGGTCCTTGTATCTTTCATACAATTTTTCTTCTTTTCATACAAGCTACTTGGCTCTCGGTTTTCTACACTGGCGATACATTCGATCCCAATTATCTTTTAATACAGACCAAACGACATTACAATGTGATCTCGAGGAATATACAAAGAAATTGTAATGTATATGCATCCTTATCGATAGACGTCTTATCGCTGTAGTTACTTAATCTTTTATTTCTTCTCTATTAAAACTCGAAGGATCGCTCGTTCAACGCGTCCCACCGTCAGTGCCGTATAATTGATAGTTTTAGGTGTACATTAATTAATTAAAATACCTGAAGTAAGCCGCGGTTGCTCGAAGCTCGGGACAATTGACTCCACTTTGAATATGGCTGTGTTCCGAATAATCTTTGATATTCATAATAGCGATCTCCTTTGTATGGTACGTTAATTAAATTACTATATCGGTGGCGGTTTACTTAATACGATCTTGTCTCGAACGCCATATCTAATTGTATTTGAGTCAAGTGGATTGACAACAAGGAGCAAGAGGAGCGAGGCGTAGGGAAGATACGTATAGAGATTTAAAAGAACAGGTGGGGAGGCATGTGTCTGAGAAGAGAGAGAAAGAGATACACGGAGAGGCCATTGATATTGGATAAAAGATTATATTCAATTTTTATATATCCGCACTCCTTATCTGCCTACAATCTATCGATCGATTTTAATTGGCACTGTTATCACTTGACGGACACTGCGTAGACTGGGTACGCGTGGCGATAGGAATAGCGCGCTTTAATCAAACATTTCTACCCGTGCCTTGGCCCGTTACATACGCAAGCCGTAGAGCTACGTAACATCTTCGAGACGTGGTAACACTTTTAGTCCGTCTCTCTTAAAACGTACACTGTTATCCCAGTGTAGTCAGAGGAGTCAGCCAAGTCTGTAAAACGCAAGAAAGTTATCGTGAGAACCGGTGGTTGATTAGATAAAAATCAATCAATAATGTTATGCCTCGTCGACGAGTAATCCATTTGTTATTGTTTTCGCGTTACAATTGATTTATTCGAATAGGTACATAACCTAGCGTGTCAATTATAGTGTATTTTTTAATTATATATATATATATTTGTATACATGGTTATTCGGTAGTATCGTACTGCCTGAAGTTAGTCAGAAGTCGAATAAACGGGCTAACTTCAGTTTATGAAATACTACCGAGTGACACTGTATATATTTTAAAAGCACGAATTTAACCTGTTAGACAAATTTTTATTTGATACATTTAAAAGAAATACTTTTTCACTAAATGGCATCGAAAGCCAATCGGTCCTGTCAGAGATATTGGAACACAGTCATTCAATTTATATGGGGTGTCTCTCCAGTTCGATATTGTTATTGTAAGGGTATGCGCGTTGGTAGAATCAGCGAGGTTAGGTCTGTGGGAAAAATGGCAGAAGGGAAGGTGCATTTGCAAATATTTTTTTCCTGGGAACGAAATCGCACGGGAATTGTACCTGGACCGGACTGTACCATATATTAAAGAGGAGTTAACGTGGACGCGCGATTGCCTCGAATTAATTGGAGTAGCAACGACGTGAAATAAAAATGGAGGTACACTATGAGGGAAACCAAGTCGAGGTAGGGAAGAGGAAAAAGTGTAGAACAATTAAACTTATTAAGTCCCCTTCGGTTTATCGAGGCATAACGCAGCATTTATCTTGATCTAAATACCAGCGGTAGGATCGTCGGAAGGAGCGCGATTTTTTTATCTTCTCCATCTCTTTCTCTCTCACTCATTTTCTCATTTTATTTCACCCACTTGTTTCATTCTTTTTTAATACATGCGTACAACACCTTCTGACGTACGAAACGCCCCATCAAACTTATGGCTTATGCGATTTTTCTCGGAGGATTTTTTAATATGTAAAGGATGAAGTTAAGAAAAAGAAAAAATATAATAACGAATTTCTACCGCCGTAAATAACGAATTACTGTGGATACATACGTTCTATATGTATATACTGGTTATATGTATGTCCTTTGGCGTATGTATATGCATATGTATATCGCGCCATGTGTAACCGACGACTTGTTACTGACTTTTATTGGATACAAAGAGGAACAAAGATAAAGATAGATTAATGAAATTTAATATGCGAGAGAGAGAGAGAGAGAGGGGGGACAAGCTTATAGGAGTTTAATGATAGTTTTTTTTTTCTTGATGTAATAATTGATAAGAGGACAACTCGGCGCGAGAAGCGAAATTGGATATGACGACTATAAATGATAAGATTGAAGTACGAGGGATTGTGCGTTATAAATGGAGGCATAAAAGAAAAAAGAGAAAATATGAATACAATTGAACTGATGAGAGACTGTATTACGTTTCTATATGTATATGCGTAAGCGTTTGTATGATATTTCGTAATTAATTGTGATGCAGGTGAAAACGATTGCGCGGGGTGATTCAATGTTTCTTCGTATCGATTGTATAGCCTTGCGATTTTTCAAATTTCGCGCCTCCTCGCTCACCCGATCCGATCCGGTCTTTCTTCGTCCCGTTAGGTCGCTGCAATTTTCTGTCGTCCGATCGATATATCGAAAACGAAAATCCGTTGCCAACTTCACATTGGACTTTGTTTCCTTGACGTTTTATCATCTCGTATCCTTTTTCCTACGGTCCTCATTTTTTTCCTTGTCCATCGTCATCGAAGGTTCGCCAGTCAACCAATCTGTCATTGAAATTAGACCACAGGATGCGTGCTCTGCGATTAAAGTGGAAACCTAAGAAAAGGAAAAGGATTGCAACGACAGGAAAGAAGTTGAGCCACCCCGTGACAGGAAATTGGACAATTTTGTAATACCGATAGGCAAAGTAAAAGAAAAAGTACGGAAACAGCGTGAACGAGCGTTTGATAGGTAAGGGTGTGTGGTGGGGAGAGGATGTATGTCAAACTATTATGATAATTGTGACCGGAAGCCATCGTGTATGACAATTATAAAATTTGTCAAGAAAGTTATGTGAATGAGAGCAAACGATGCTATTCAAGAGAGAGAGAGAGAGAGAGAGAGAGAGAGAGAGAGAAAGTATGGATAAAGCGAAAGTTGGAGCAAGAGAGAATTACGAAATAAATAATAATAAAACGGTAGATAAACTACGTTTGAATTAAAACGATTAGATAAGCGATCAAGTAAATATTAATGATTATATAAAAATAGGCAGAGTAAAATTGGATAGATCGTTAGAGAGTATTGCTGTTTAGTGAGGACGAATGTATCAATGTATTTATTTTGATCGATGACCGATCGATCATTCATTAATCGGCGCTATCACACGATCCTCCTTAGTCATATTTTTTTTTTTTTTTTTTCCAATAATCAGACCGTAGCCTTTTTGCGTCTATCTGGATTATCACGTTTTTTTTTATCACCCTCTGCGTTCTATAGTCGGAAATCAATTATTTATTCATGTTTGTATCAGACTCGCACAATTGTCATTGGAATTGACTGTATAGGAATTATTATTACGCTGGTGTCTTTAATCTCGAATTCGAAGCGTATGTCAATTTTTTTACGCCACGCTTCAATTCGAGATCAAACGACAAGAGTCATACGATTACGCAGCGTATCCTGTCGACTTGTATTTCTTAACATTGCTTTTGTTCAAATCCCATTACAGTTATACGTACCCGCGGTATAAAACGCACTGGGTGAAAAATCAACCCGTATCCGTTATTCCTGCATAATTTATGGTCTTTATGAATACCGATAACAGACGAAACATATTAGGCATCCACGCGACAGGAACACTATAAAATTGATAATACGTACACTAAAAAACATTGAACATCCATATACGTTATTATTTATAAGATTCGACACGACTGTACTGTATTTGTTAGCTGTGTCGATTTAAAAAAAGAAAAGAAAAAGAAAATGCAAAAAAAGTTAAAAAGAGGCCCGAAAACACCTCCACAGGAAAAATCAGGGATTCGCTGCTCGGATCTTTTTCGAATTCTCAATCGCACGTATTTTCCTTTTGCTCGTGTCAAAACGCGCCTGGGATTTGTCCTATTTTAATCATAGACGATCGCGCGTCCGGTCGCGGACGCGCTTAAGCTTTTTAATGCAACTCGAGGCCGCAACCATTTTTTTTATTATAATTGTATGTAAATGTATATGTATATACACGAGTAATTATATGTTTCAATGTTGAAACGCGTAAATATCGTTCGCGATAATTGGACTGTAAAAGTATCTCGCGTTTACGTATATCCCAAGTAGCATGCCATATTTCATGTGGGCGTCTCTGCCTTCTGTGTCCCGGACTATGGAGGTTAACGGCTGTCGTGGCATTTTTGAATATTTGAATTTGCCGCGCTTCGCCGATAGCGCCTCTGGAACACGGGGAAGGAGTAGAGGGCGGTTGGGAGGGACGAAAGATCTTGGGTCGGGGGTGAAAGAGGGGAGTAACATGAAGTTTCCATTATCGCGAACTTTTCGCGTGGAAATATTCAACGCGAATTGCAGCCACCTTTGTAAAAATAAAAACGTAACATTTGTATTATCGCGAGCGGTGCTGGGATGCGCGTGGCTTTTAATTTTCTCGCGGAATTGATTTTTTTTTAATGCTTGTCTCTTTTTTTCCTCTTTCTTGGTTGCCGCGCTCGATTAATACTATTATCAGTTAATAATATAGTTTTTTAAATGTTACGCAAACGGAAATATGCATACAGAACGGTGCACGCATCCGCGTATACACGTAAACACGATAAAACTCTATCGACATACACACAGGATACAATTTGTATTACACGCGTACATTGCCTGCGGACTATTTTTACGTATCGACTTTATTAAATAAGTTTTAGGATATTACGACTCTTTAATTTAAGTGACAATGCAAAGTTTGATCTCTTAATCGTACGTACATTACTATTATAAATATTTACATAAAATATCGGTAATCGTGCTCGTTACGTCCAACCCCATTTTTACTACAACCCCTTTTTGACACTCGCGAGGAAGAGCAACGATAGAGTGGGGAAGAAAAAAGTGCGATTTGCTACCTGCACGCATCTCGTTTGTATCAAGCCAAACCGTATACGAGCGAATGTGGAACATAAGAATGCTGATGATGCGTGCGAATCATCGTTCTCTTGCGTAATCTCCGTGTTGCTTCTTTTTTTCTTTTTCATATGTTTTTTCCTCTCCCTTTTGCAAAACATACGGGGATTACCATGAACATACGATATTCGCCTATGAATCCCTTTTCTTATTAATCCACACACCCTGCTCCCTCCCCCCACCCGCCTTACTTCCTGGCGAATCCTAATATTGTCGAAGAAAAGGGGGGAGGGACCATCCTCTGTACCCCTGATACCCTCTCCGGTCCCATCGACCCTAAAATATAAATACCTTTTCGCTACGAGTCACAACAAGACGTGAATCTGATTTTTTAAAAAGTGCTCCGACTTGATTAAGAAACGAAATAAACGCTGCTTGCAACAGTTGACGTACGAGACTCATTTATTTCATGGTAGATCCTACAAAGTCATTGAACACTCCAATTAACTGCTGAACGAGGGATATTCGTCCAGCTGTTTACGTTACTTGATGCGACGTCAGCAAGAGGAATTGGACAGGTTTTAAATCCTGTAGAATTTAAAACTAGCAATTTTGTTTTTTTTTGAACGTAGCGAAAATAAGAGAGGCCTTAGTCTGATCGATACGTGGCCGAAGTTACGTGTAGCGAAACTAAATTGGGACCTAACACATGTAGGCCTTCTGCCAGAAATCTAAAATGTCGTACATACGTCATAACGAAAATCCCAATCGCGCAATCAATCCTTATAAACCGGTACGATAACTTTCGTTCAGTTTGAATATGTTTAGCCGACCTGTTTTTCATTTCTCGGTAGTTTATGATAGGTAGACTCTATTGCCAGGATCTGTTGCTGGGGACCTGCTGTCGAATTATTGATCGCACCATTCAGATACTCGACAGCAGGATGCTGAGACTCTATTATTTATTTATAAAATCTAGAAAATTTATCGAACCCCAACACACACGATAAAGTTCCTTACTTCAGTCTCGGTTTTCCTGGTGATTTTATCGTGGTAAGTATCCTTGAGGCTTGACACTTTTTACATCAATTGCCAGTCCAGTACATTTCTGCTGATCGAACTTGTAAACTAGGCTGTCAAAAAAGTATGATAAAAGGTTAGATTTAGTCTATATTCTTCACTTTGTTCCTCTGGAACAATAAGGCGGTATTTAACATCCACGTGAAGTCGGGATTCAACATCCGTCTTTTAGGATTGAACAGGTAAGAAATATTAAATTTACCCAACGATTGTCTGAACTGGATCCTATTTCCTTCGATAGTCCCATTACACAGTTATCCTTTTTCCATGTTTGATTTATCGTCGATTTATCATTGGCAACTGCTCATAAATCGGTGCCTTGTTATAATTCGTATATATAAGACATATACATTCTAAAGAGTCTCGATAAAAGCCATTGTCATATTAAAAGCAAGGTATGAATACGACACTGAAGGTTACGCACGAGTCTGCCTAGTGGGACGTCGATTAAATTCTCTACCCCAGTCGGATTAGTTCAGGAACCTTGAGCCAGTTCTCACCCTCTGAGCTAGTAGATTCTCGAAGAGGACGTTAAGGGTCAATTAATTACTTCATGGCTGATTTGTCAGTCGACGAAGACCTTCACGTCCGCCAGAGACCCTAGAGCCTTCATTGAGTTTCACACGGCAGCTCGTAACCAAATGAGTATCGAACAATGTTTAGAGCATCTCTCTATGCACGTATACGTAATACATATATTTCGACAGATATTTACATTGTAGTCACGTACGGACTTATGACAGAATAATATTCCCTTTGAAATATACTCGTGATATATATTAAACGAAAACTTGTATTTTATAACCTAAAATTCCAGATTCTAATATCGGGACCAATCGAAATACTAATTACCTGACATTGACTGCTTTTCCGGGTCGCGTGTATTTTTAATCTTCCACGCGACGTGTACGAGTCTGACGTCAAAGAGAACAGACGTCCACGATATCTTTTAGACGGCTGTTAGCTCCTGGTTACTTAGGCAAAAGGCCAGTCTGGAATCCGTATGTTGATCGACATATATTTAATTCCCAGAAAGACCAATTCCCTTTCTTCTCTACGGTTCTAAGGCAATCGTTTTATATAATTTTGTCAAAAGTATATGTTTCACATAGCTACCGTACTGCATCGTGTAACAATGTTCACAGTTCCTTTTATTCCACTCGCATATATCCAGCCTGTATATAAAATAGTCCATTTCTTTTCTAGTGGTATTCCTTGGCAGCTTCCATTACTAGAAATGTATTCAGTTCTAGTGTCGGAGTAAACGAGTTTATTCTTTACTATGCATATGTACGTTACAGCCTCGACTATTTCAAATGGTTTCCTCCACTGGGGGACTTGTGTGAACCGGTCTTTAACTCCGAGAGGAGATCGAACTCGTGTCACCGTTCGTTGTCGTGCTACCGAGTACTTATTTTCGGTCATACGAATTCAATGGCAACTAAATGTTGGCTTCGTGCCAGGTTTTAATCCACTTCGCTCTTCTGTTACTCCGGATTCTCGTTTACCGTCTCGTTAGATTCTTTGCTTACAGGAGGAAGTGACTAGGTGATGAGAATAAACAAGTCAAATAACGCCTAAGCTTGGGAAAATGTCGTTGAAAAATTAGATTTTATCATTTTAAAATCGTGGCATTGAAAAGGAAATGTGTGCGGAAGTTTTTGATGATTTTTAATAGTTTTAGATTTATATGATATTTATAGTATTCAATATATACATGCTCATTTGATTCGCGTCATTGAAATTTGAAATTCTTATTGTCGCTTGACTGTGAACGACTTTATTGTTAGTGGGATTTGAATTGACGAACGTTGAGTTTTATTCTCTTTGATATTCGAATTTAATTTATTATTAGAAATGGATAATTCCAATGATCTCACGGTTGAAATAAATAGTCCTGCTTTCATTCAAGCTTTGGAATCTTGCTTGATCGTTCGTGTATCTACAAGTCTGCAGATTATAGAGGGTACGTGTACAACCTGGAACGTAATTTGTGTCATTGTAAATCTTGGACTATTAACTGTTTTTCATTATGTCTGGGCTTTTCAGAAGGTAAAACGCAGATTCAAGTGTTTAAGGATAAAGTACGACATGGTATGGCTAAACGGAAAAACATGAAGAAAGAGAAACAGGAGGTCGAGGATAAAAAATCCATCTTGGAATCAGCTCTGAAAAGGTCTTCACAAAAAATCTACTTCCCTATAATCCTTTCACTAATAACACTTCCATTATCCACGTAGATTGGAATTATGCAACAAGAACACCTCCCAGAATCTAATGATGATAACAGCCAATGTCGATGTCGATAACAGATTTAATTATCTAATGGAAAAGGCGAATATTGAAAAAATCGAGAGGAATAAAATCATTTGGGAAAATTACAGGGTTAGACAAAATCTCATGATAACTAAAGAAAAAAGGTCTAATTGCACTCTCATAGCCCAGCATATCGTATTTTTTTCTGTAGGCTGAATTTGAGAAATTTCCATTAGCCGTAACTCGAGAAAATGCAAGAATAGAAATGGAGAAGATTCGGATTAAAGTCATGATGGCGAGATACAATTTAAATGAATTCATGAAAGCTGTGAATCAAAGAAGAATCGTCGAGCAGATTAAAATTCACAACGTAGGTATTGAGTGTGCTCAATTGTGGAAAAAGCGCGATGACAGAGAAAAGAGGCTCATCAGTTTAAATGAAGCGAACAAGGCACTCGGGGAGGAATTGATAAATATCCAAACTCAGGTTGTACAAGAGGTCAATGATAATAGAATACACGAAATATTAAATGATTTTTAATATCCTACAGTTAAAGACACTGTTGACAAAACGAGGAAGAGAAGCCAAAACTAAAATAACAGCGCGAATGCAAATGCCACCGCCATTTGATTTAAAATTTATGATGTCCATTTACAAAGCGTCATCGTCGACCTCATCAGTTAATGATTTACCAAGGATGTCACGAGATAAAGCAAAAGAATTTTCTGGTATATTAAAATTATGCACGGATAAAAGAAATATTTACAACGTTCTTCATTCTAGACACGAGTTCCGTGAATACTTTAATACTCGAAGAGATGCTGGAGGAGAATAATGACGAATTTATAGAGGAACAAGAAAATCCATCGTTATCTACGCCAGTGATAGTAACACCAATGGAAACACAAACTGCGATTGACAGTCCAAGTAAATCTCCCATTTGGTAGAACAATCTTATGAATTATATAACGAAAATTCTTGTCCCTGTTTATTATAGTACAAACACAAACTCCAATCCGACCTGTAGGAGTACACCGGGAAACAGAGGTTGACTTCGCGAAAAATCATAACCACGTGCGAATGGAAACGCAGTGTAGTGATTTACAAATGAAAAATGCACAAGAACCTCTTCGACAAGGAAACCAATACCGCGAAAGCATCTCCGGGGAAGAAGCAAAGCGTCATAGAACAGAAAGTAATGAGGAAAAAGATAAAGCTTGCGAGAGGGAAACCAAGAAGGCCAAACTTGTCCAGGATGCAACGAGTAGATCCCCAATGGCTAAAAAAGTCGAGGAAATAAAATTAGTACGTAAAGTGCCACCGTTGAAAATGATTATGAAAACTGTGAATTTTCAATTGCCGCAAAGACCAAAAAGTCCTGTGACGAATTCTGGGTCTTTGAAATATTTCCCTGTCAAAGATACAGAAATCAATTTTGAAGATAACGTTTCAGATGCTCTAGGAAGTATCGCTGAGTCTTCCAGAAGTAAAATTTTTATAATTTCTTTTCTAAATGAGATATATATAAAAAAAGAATTCATATTAAGTTTTCCAATATAGATGATCCATCCTTTTCAGGTTTGCTGGACTCGATGGTTGGAAGCGGTAATTCTCTTTCGGGTGCTTGCCAATTCACGCCACCTCGTATCACAGATTCGGAAATGGGTTCATTTTCCAGTACAGATTTTCGAGTTTCTGAAAATTATGACGGAAGCGAAACACCTTTTGCCTCTCGTTCAGGTATGATTAAATGTACCTTTACAAAATTTAAAGAACATTGTTCAATGTAGTACTCTTTCTATTATTTTTTATTACAGAAACGAGATTTTCATTATTTGACAAACAGGAGAGTCTAAAATTTAAAAACTTTCTCTAAGCATTATCTTAAAAGTTTTGTGTTGCAGTTCCGTTTTCAGTACAAAGAAAATAATTCATCCTGGATATTTATCTGTCTTCTATTTCAAAAGCTTCTCAAAATGTATAACCAATATTGTTGATGAATAAAATTCAAGTTTTTTGCAAACAGTACATGTTTTAAGTCCTAATCACGGTGTGGCTCAAAATATACACAGTTTATATAGGACTCAGCTTCATGTTCCAATATCTATGACCTCATTCTCATGAAAGCGATGGCTGCCCGGAAATCTACTGGCGTCGCTAGTTTGTGAATCTCTTATCAAATTTGTATATGGTTTAAATTTTCAAATCCGAATAGTCAATATAAACAAAATATTGTAAATAAAAGATAATTTCATAGTTCAGAATTACTATGCCGAAAGAATAGGGTTAATTTAAATATTTGATAAAAGGAAGAATAGAAAATGGATTCGATGCAGATGTACATTTGTGTGTGCCTATGCGTTTTGTAAGTCTTCTTGAAAATTATAAACGTTCAACCGTTATAAAGTGACAGTATGCTGTGACTAATATTTCAATTTTGAGGAAAGGATGTAACTAGTAATTGAGATGTAAAAATGAATTGGTCCATGTTAATTTGTATAAAGTCGTATCATCACGTTTACATCAGAATTATTAGGATGATAATATTACTCAATTTTGCCAATGCTGGTTTTGGCTACAATGGAGATACTGTTCTAAAAGATTTAGGCGAGAAGGAATATCTCTTAATGAAAGGTATGTGGTGTGAAGTACATTTTTAGTAATATATATTCATTATCGTTCCTTAGAAAAATCATTCCTTTTAGCCAAATCCACTTCACCACAACACGGAGCTTGTTGGCACAGTGCTCTAAGAGCAATAAAGAATAGCTGTGATAAATTGAATGATCACGAACATTCTTTGCTTGCTCTCCGACTAGCAAATTGTTTCTTAGAAGATTCTGGTCATACCACTTACAACTGTCACTTGAGTGAAATGGAAGCTGAAAGAAGGTTGAGATTATTTATGTTTTAATGTATCATTGTATTGGATTATTTAAGGAATTGATATTAATTTATGTTAGACTTTATATTTATATTAATATGTTTAACTCTTAGTACATTTATTTTCAGAGAGTGTATAAACAAAATGTCAGATAGAGCATTCAGTGTGTATAATGAATTTTATACGCATACCACGCATGTTTGTTTCTTTCTGAATCATGAAGTATGGCAAACTGAGACGGAGAACACTATTAGGCAGTTAGTATGAGTCATCTTTGTGTATACATATTTTTATGATTATCAAAAAAAGTTTGTTGCTGAACTAAGTATTCTTTCCAGCTTATATCAAGCTTCATCACGGATGAAAGAGCAGCTCATGGAAGCTTCGGAAGTGCAGGGTGCGATGTTGGAAAGTCAGAGAGAAGGATTGAAAATTCAAAATGAATTGTTAGATAATGGAAAACAACTTGGAACTGTCATTAAGTCATCTGCTGAAACTGTCAGCAGTATGGTCATAGATTTCAAGTAATTTAATGAAAGAGAAATTCTGTAAAATTCTTAATTTGAGTTCATTAACAGTGTTTAATATAATGGTATTTTCCAGAGAGTCAGCCAACGACCAAAAGGAACTTCTACATCAAATATTTTCTCATATACAAACTTTTCAAAATTGGATCATGGGCGAAGTTTCCTGGTTTCAGTCTATTATATATTACATGGTGAGCTGCATTCTCTGTGCATTATTTAGTTCAACCAAGCGAACTGGTGAAGCTAGAGTTACGTTGTTCACAATACTGAGTTTTAATGTTGTTGTTGAGAGAATGCTTGTTCAATATTATAATAATACCACGACACGTTCTGTTAACGACAAGGTAACAAAATTTCCAACAGATAATTTTTAGTCAACGAGACACAATTAACTTGCTAACATGAGATGTTTTTTAATATCAGATTCAACTAGTATATATTACCTGGCTATTTCGTAAGGCTTCCTTGAGCTTGTGCCTTCTGATACTCCTTTATTCATATTATGTGTATAAAGATGAACAAGTCGAAAATTATAAAGCACTCAGGCGTATTGAGCATCAATTGAATAATTTGTATGAAGTCAACCAGCCCATTCGTAAGTGTCTTAATGGATCATTTCTATGTAAACATTTGTAATTTTGATATAATTAGAATTGTTATCAGTATATAAGCTTGAATATTTCTTTTATTTAATAGGTTACTCAAAACGATTGGCTCTTCGGCGTTTGAAGAACACGCCAGAGAAAGTTATCTGTTGTGAACAGTTGAAGGAACATCAATCAGTAAGTATAGGAAAATCTGTTAACATTTCACAGTAGTTTTTGGATTGAATTACTGTAGTAATTCTTGTAATCCCTATTAATGACATAAACCTTTTTTATTAGATTCAATGTACAATGAATATACTTTAGATACAGTAAGATGTACACTCGTGTTACAGAAACATAATATATAATATCTATTATTTACTAAATTTTTAAAGCATAGTATTACACGTTAGGGAAGCGTTTCAAAAATTTATTTAACTGTAAGTGTGTCAGGTTTTTCTCTCCTGGTGTGATAATTCCTTTCTCCTGATCTGCCTTGCGTGTTCGTCTCTTGGATAAATAGTCAGAATAACAGACATTCAAATTGTTTATTTCATGTGAACACAATGACTCGTCAAATGCATTTTTCTGCATACAAGCAAAAAGTAGTGATATTTCATACAGGCATCCCCCTTCTGCAAATAATATATATAATACTCAATCTTTAATAATTTTTTAAATACAATCAATATAAAACTCACCAGTCTGCTTGTCATATTTTCCAGAAACTTTGTTTCTCAGAGCCATTGGCAAAATCGGTTGGAATGGTACTTTTTTAATATTTTGTGGTGCTCTCGCCGAGAGCAATTGAATGTTGGGCCTCATTTTCTATTAAAAAATTACGAATATGAAACCATAAATTAGAAGAACGTACATCCATATGCGTTTTAAATACAAAAGACTGTTTCACAGAAGTAATTGCATTAAAAATACTTAGGAAAATTATAAAACAATATATTTCCACAATTAAATATTAAATAAATCCATTATTCATTTCAAACCAGCAATACATAATCCAAACTATTTCACTAACCTCCAATTCCTTAGTAAACCGGCGTACCGTAGTGTACCGAAACTGACCGAAACAAACGTTCGTACAAGCGATTCATAGATGGCATTGCTATAACAATTCCAAAGTGTGTAAAGTTAATCCTTTTTTATCATTTTATCTGTCAATTAATGAAATTTTGAAGAGGTCACTCATTTTTATCACCTATTACTTATCAGATACCCAAATATCACGATGCTTCATGTTCATTCCAAAGCTATTTCCGCTACGTGCAGCTCAACATTATAATCAGATAGGAATTTTTTCACACGTATACCTTCTTTTTATATTATTTCAGCTCTTTTAAATTATCAATTATTAATAGTTACACCAAAAAATAGCCTCAAAAATGTACAATAAAAAGCATAATACGTTATCACTCTTCCTATGACCATTCATATAAGTTTGTACTTGTGTTAAAATCGAATTCTCCATCTCATACACCTGTTTTCTCTTATGTTCGTCAAGAACATATGTAATCATTTCCAACAGTATGGCCACTTGTTGTCAACTAGCTCTTAAAGGCAAATATGCATTGTATGTATGCCATCTCTTTGTGTCAGCATTATTTGTGTAACTTGGTGAAAGTCAATGTTGAAAAAGATTCGAAGGCAGATACATACAATCAAAAGTAAAATCCAGCCCTACCAGTTCGTCGAATGTATAACAAGGACAGCAAGTAGAACGTGGAGTTCACGATACGAAAGTCTTGTGGATCAGTGTGCGCGCACATGTTACTAGCGTGTGACGTTCACATGCTCTAACCTCCTTGCTGTTATAATCTTATCATTCTCTGTCGGATATCCAAAAATAAGAAAATAAAAGTGTCTTTAGAATCTTCAAGAACTCTTTAAAAAAATAAAGTGAGACTGTCAATCGTATGCAGTAACGCCAGTGGAGCAAAGGCATATCCTTTCATTTGCAGTTACTTCTGAAAATATATTTACATTCCTGAAAACACGAAAGATTCATGATGACGACTCGTGTTAGAAGTGAGTTTTTTCTACTGACTGGATTCACATTTTTCGTGACGTGTAAATATGTTGGGGAAGGCCTGATAAATTATTCCCTTTACATTAATCATATTGATCAATGATGGTCAATGATGGTGTTATTTCATTGTTGTATCTAAATAATATGTAATAGCATTTAGATGATTTTCTTCCAAAGAAAGGACGAAAATCAACGCCCACCTGGGTAACCTTATGTTGATTATAGGTTTCACAGTAGCAGTGACAGTCATGTCGTTAATATTTCCGTTTTACTCTCTTCAGTGAACCTTGTGACCACCTGATCTTACGATTTATATGAATAACAGAGATTAAAGACGATATGAATAATTGAAAAGACATAATAACGTTGAAAGACGCAGTGAATCATTGATGGTACACAGGATAGTTTTCTGTTTTTATACGACTCGCTGCAGGAAATATATATAAAAGTAGATAAGAACAATGGCGTGAGTTTCTTATCCACATGTATATAAAGTCATGTATTTCGCGATAAAGTGGGGTATCAGCTAACTTTGCGTTAACCGTGTCTTCTGATTAGTTTTGATTTTCACATTTCTATTTGTTAAACCTCTTGGATCTGATTGATAACAATTAAAAACGTTGCACGACAATGGAAAGTAAATTTATACAAGTAGCTGTTTGCGAAATATTCGCACATTTAATATATTCCCTGTTGCATAATTCTTTTATTGTTGCAATGCCTCAGGGTAAATGATTCCATTCTATTCGAAAGGCTGATTGTGCAGTGATTATTCGTTTTCCATGCTCGAGGCTATTAAGTATCGTAGATAAATGAACTTGTGCTAGAAATCATTTTCTTTGATGCTGAGACAACGTGCATCATAACGCGGCCATTTGTTCTCCCATAAACTTTATAACCGGAAATATTGAAGATAGAAATTATAAAAAATTATCGCACGTAAAAAAAACGTTCAAAGACAGTTTTTATTTGACTGAATCACTCGAGGTGGATATTATAGCTTTTTTGACTCACTACTAGCTCCGACTCGGTATCAAAACTATCAGCTCACGTTTCACGTACAATTCACGTGATGTAGTCATGCACTTAAACAAATACAAATATATTAATCTTAACCGATTATCCCTTCTCTTGTTTAAACAATCAACAATCATAATTATCCAGCTGGAATGATCGCCTTTGACCTTACTAGAGACAAAATGGCCGATTTGACCTTCACTTTGACATTATCAATGTTATCCAGCCTAAGACATTACGTGGTACAGAATATCATCCTGCACATACCTAATCTACAAATTCTTTCCGATTAGCTAGATCACAATTTAAGATTGTCAACTGACTCCAGTACATCCTGTCGCTGGATAAATTTAAGCGACTAACGTTAAATTGCTCTATAGCTACTAATGTAAAACTTTTCAAATGAAGATCGAGTCCAAGGTTTCGTTGGCTATTCACAATTGAATTATATAACTGACAGGTCAGACAGGATTTGTCTTATATTAAATTAAGATCAAGGCTCGTTCACATTTATTGTTATCCTTCCTCAGACTTCAGAAATGCTTCCTTGCCCTATCACCAATCGTAACTGAAGATTCTCAAAATCTAATTCCAACGTCCATACAACCAATGACTGGCAAAATTTATACATAACTAGTCAATCTTTCTATCAAAAAGAAGGGATACCTAATGATAATTATCTCAAATACCTGCAGACTTTGCCAACTAATCAGTGATACGACTTCCAGTCACATCTGAATGAGCTTAGCCGTTCCTTAATATCACATACTATACAGCATTATATTCTGCTTGATATAACATTTTTATTAATTCCACACAATTGGACAATCTTGGACCATCAAAGCGTTCCGATGTAACTTATTCGAAACTAATTATTGTTTAATCTCCGTTGTAATTCGTAAGTACATTGCAATTCACTAAGAATACCATTAGACGTGCTCAACTATGTAAATAATTTATCAGCCGTGATTTTCTTTCATTTTTTCGTATTACAGAAAAATATTTTTGCACAATATACCTACGGGTTCATATTAACGTTTTTGATTTTGTGATTCAAGAATCAGTTAGCTTGTGATATAGTCGTTACGTGACGCATGAAAAATTGTACGTACGTCAGGTTATTGCGTAATGAATTCCACCTCTCATCTCTATACAGAGTCAAGAACTACGTACGTTGTGCTCCTGAGACACAGCGAGGAGTCATTTAAGAATTATGGACGATCTTAAAGAAATTTAGTAAACGTTGCAAAATCTTATTGCACATGTTCTTCATACTGTGTAAAACTCATCGTGCGATTGTCGCGCGAACAAATTGTTATCGGTACTGTTACACAAGTTATTAATGATATTAATTCATATATTTACATATATGCTTGTCTAGGAGTAGTAGGAATTTTTATAAATTTTAGGCTGGGTAACAGTTATTGCTTTTCAAATCTATTATACAAATGATTTTTTATTAAGAGCCAATCAGTATTAACGTTTATCTTTTAATTTTAAATGATACTAGTTTGTTTTATTTTAAATATTACATACGCCTCCCACCTCGTTCTTTAGAATTTCGTAGGTAAACTGTCCTCTGTGGGGGTATCGCGTTTCATGCGTTTCCGAAACTATCTGGCTGAACCAGCCGAGCAGTTGAAAAGGCACTTTGCCTGTGATCGGATCGGGAAGCATTTTTGGCATCGTTGAAAAAAATTTATTTCAGTGATCGATACATTTACATCGATACATCATGCAGAGTAAGTTCTGATAGAAAACGTCATTTAACATTGGTCTTAATTGTTGAAAACTTCAGCAATCGAAATTTCGTTATTTTAATTAAAACGATCATCAGGAAATTATTCGACATTGCTTCAATCAATAATTCTCGATTTAGTAATTACCTCGGAAATTGGTTTCACGTGCAGTTTCAATCCTTGAAAGAATCTTCGTTAATGTATTGCTTGTTTGAATTATTCAAAGTAAATTTTAGACTTTATAAATTTAAAATGTCACATTGTATTAAACTATAAATCTAAGTGTTTAATGAAGTTTTTTTAAGCTCTAGCTTTTTCGTTGGACTATGCGGAAATAAGAACACACGTGTGCTTTAAGACAGTACCGCAGTAAGGATAGGGAATTGACACGTATGGCTATACACTTGGATTTGCAGTATAGCATCTTCAAATCTAGCATTGATTTATTGATAAGCGTCTGTTTATTTATGACATCATCATTCTATTTTATCACGTAACCACTCTATATTTTACTAATATTTCATTCATGCACATTAATCGAAGTCCAATCTATCTAATGACTCCAGGAAGCCACCTTAATTCTGTCACATACCCATTCCAATTCCGTTTAATCGATTTGTCAACGAAAAATATATGTTTTAGAATTTGTTTAAAAAAAAAATTCTTTTACAATGATTTCTACTTTGTCTCTACGTTCATTTGCAATGCAATAAGTTTTACTTGGTGTTGATGCGTGACGTGCAACCTATCAGTGCTACTTCCTCGTTCGAACTTGACCTCTTGTATTGGGGAAAAAAATGAATTTGCCTAAGGCAAAGCTTACTTAAACGTCTTTCTGGTTCATTGGCATGCTTGAGCTATCAATGATACGCTATCACGTCTTCCACTGCTGAGGTGCCTGGATCTTAAGTCATTTGTTTGAATTTCTAATCTTTGTATAAATCTTTATATCATTCGATTTTATGATCAACGATAGTTCACATTCTTGTTTCTAATTATTGGACTCTAATAAGTGGATATGCATCAATGTTATATTGTTGATATGATACAATATAATATCTGTTCTCTGTGTGTAACATGTTTTTAAGTTTATACAGAATTGGTTGGTCTATGATCATGAATGATTATGTAAAAATATGGCGTGAGCATGTACGGACGAAAGGTCTGTTCCTTATGTATGTCACCTGTGTAAACGCATAATTATCTCAGGCACGTCCTTAACATTCCAATGCTGTAGTTGTTTATTTTATTTTCAAGTTCAATAAAGATTAGAGATTAATTATTGACTGGAAATTATGGTTTTAACAAGCCTCTCATGTGTTATGATTTTTCTTTGGTATAGAAGCTTCGACCGAGGACAGCTTGGTGCTGATTAGGCAGTCACTGAAGTCAGCGGATATGGATCACCTGGAGGGAACCCATTTCGATGGATCGTTTCCTCATGTGTTCATCACTCTTGGTGCTTCTGTAAGTTTTAATTTTATAACTGGACAACAATCTGAAAGATAAAGTAGAGTTATGATGTTTAATGATTTTTTGAAAATTTTATTCAGGGTGATCTGGCCAAGAAGAAAATTTATCCGACACTCTGGTGGCTGTTCAGGGATAATCTTCTACCGAAGACTACAACGTTTTTTGGTTATGCTAGAAGTAAAATGACTGTTGCTCAATTGAGACAGAAATGTGATCCGTATATGAATCTGAAACCTGGTCAGGAGAATAAATATGAGGAGTTTTGGAAATTGAATCATTACGTAGCTGGAAGCTATGACAGCCGGAGAGATTTTGAATTACTTAATCAAGAATTAGAGCAATTTGAGAAAGGAGTCTCAGCTCATAGATTATTCTATTTGGCATTGCCACCTACAGTTTTTGAACCAGTTACTGTACATATCAGAAATGCCTGTATGGGTGAAAAAGGATGGACCAGGATAATCATTGAAAAACCATTTGGCCGTGATGACGTTAGTTCTCAAAAGCTTTCAGACCATCTTGCTACCTTGTTTAAGGAAGAACAACTTTATCGTATTGATCATTACCTAGGGAAGGAGATGGTTCAGAATTTGATGACTTTGAGATTTGGAAATAAAATATTTAGTCCTACTTGGAACAGAGATAATGTAGCTTCTATTCAGATTACTTTTAAGGAACCATTTGGTACCCAGGGTAGAGGCGGATATTTTGACGAATTTGGTATCATTAGGGATGTCATGCAAAATCATTTATTGCAAATTTTATCGTTGGTTGCCATGGAGAAACCCGCCTCTTGTCATCCTGACGATATCAGGTAATATATAAATTTAATGATGATTGATCCAAATATTATTATGCATTTAATATTTATGATACTTTTGATCAGGAATGAAAAGGTCAAGGTTCTTAAATCAATGAAGGCATTAGAACTTGAGGATGTAGTCCTTGGTCAGTATGTTGGTAACCCGGAATCTGATGATCCTGAGGCGAGACTAGGGTACCTCGATGATCCAACAGTTCCAGCTGGCTCAAATACACCAACGTTTGCCTTAGCCATACTTAGAATTAATAATGAGCGATGGGATGGTGTTCCATTTATTCTTCGATGTGGTAAAGGTATGCAAAACTTATGCAGCTCATGTAATATTAATATAATGTAATAAGGTTTAATGAATTTTACATTTTCTAGCACTTAACGAACGTAAGGCTGAGGTAAGAATTCAGTATCAAGATGTATCTGGTGATATTTTTGATGGTAAGCCTAAGAGAAATGAACTTGTAATTAGAGTGCAACCTGGTGAAGCACTTTATATAAAGATGATGACAAAGTCACCTGGAATCACCTTTGACATGGAAGAGACTGAGCTTGACTTAACCTACCGTAGTAGATACAAGGTGTGTACAAGTTGTACAATTAAAAAATTATCCTTGTCATTCTATTACTATGACTTGTAAAAATCTATCTATTCAATTTCATCAACATTTAGGATTTGAAACTACCTGATGCATATGAAAGACTCATTCTGGATGTGTTCTGTGGATCTCAAATGCACTTTGTGAGAAACGATGAGCTTTCAGAGGCATGGAGAGTATTCACTCCACTTCTGCATCGCATTGAGAATGAAAAAATTCAACCAATTCCATACCTGTACGTTATTGATGCCAATTCATATTTTAAGCTGCTTAAGATTTATAATTAAATGCTATGTGGAATTTTTTAAATATTTTTGTATCACAGATATGGTTCTCGAGGTCCTAAGGAAGCTGACGAGATGGCTAATAATAACAACTTTAAATACTATGGCTCGTACAAATGGGTAAAGCCTAACCATCATTAACAGGATGTGACTCTATCGTTAACATAATTTATAATGAACTACAGAGAAGGAACACGACTTTGCCTTACTAATACTTTGTTACATAACTGTGATCATATTTAATTTCGTATAATTTTGTTTCGGAAAACGTTTTTTATTATCATTACAATCACGTGTTGTTAAAAGAAGTACTTGCAATTTTACCAGAACACTTTTCTAACAACTTTCCAATTAATAGTAATGAAATGCATAAATCTGCATTGCCATATAATGTTGATATTTAAAGTGCATTTTCTATCCATGAAACGCTTGGATAGTTGATCTTAATGGAGCACAATGATATTTATTCCTGATAAGTGATTACGATGTTTGATAATCTTGCAATATTTTAAACACACGAATACTTTAATTCTACTGTACAAAGTGTAGTATAAGTTAAAAATTTACATTCCAACAATTATTTGAATACTTCTATATATTCTTAATTAAGTCCGATTTAATTACCATTTATATAGAACATGTTACTCTTTTTACACAATGCGATACTCAATGTGTTTATATCATTTTATAGCCAATTTGTTATGATGAAAGGAAACGATTTTGTTATCTGAGATATTTGATAAGTAATAATTATTATCTAGTGCAGTTTAATTTTTTATTGAACATTCCATAGATATATTTCGAGCCTTAAATAATTGATACAATATTTTCAGTGTTATGTTGACCATTACACGCTAATATTAATTGTTGTTCTTATAATTGTTGAAACTGAGATAAATTGTACAACAAAACGAAACAATGAAGCATGGTATTTAGTTGACTTCAAAAAATGAAAAAGCAGACATAAATTATATATTAAATTATTGAATATATTTTTGTATACTTGCAATCAAGCTATTCTGCATTAAAATGTTTTAAACATTTAAAAATGAAAGTATTTTGCAATAATACATATTGTAATGAAATATACATTTGGCAAAATAAATGCGTTTTATCTTTAATATATAATTTAAGAATGAAGTTACGAAAAATTCTTACCTCTTGCTTTTTGCATTATAAAGGAAAAAAGAAGAATTAAAGAACTTAATTTCACTGAACCCGCGAACATAGTTTTTCTGTTCGCAAATAAAAGGCAGTGCGCAAAGTACCAGTCGGTAGTAACGTGCGTTATGGCGGCAGAGTTTACCGATCTGTCAGCCGACAGTAGCAAAAGAGGCAGTGTTAATCCTCGAGTGTCGCTTTACAAGAAACCAATAAAGAAAGATAATTACAGACTAGAGGTCGACAATTACGATACTCCACAAGAAATTAGACGTCAGCGTTTATTGTTCTACCAAAAAAAGTTTGTTATATATTAACCTTACTATTTGCGTTGTTGCGATTTAAAAACCATGTTGAGATGTCATTTACTTTAATGTAGAAGTCGGGATGCCTTATTTAATGCCGGACGAACAATCCTCGAGGAGGTACTCAATTCAGACGAAGAAAATGAGGAAATGGAAGTTGATAAACAGAGGCGGACGATTAAAAGAAGTCATTACTATGCAAATCAGTTAATGATGTCAGAATGGATGTTCGAAGTACCACAGGATTATTTGGAAAAATGGGTGATGGTTCCCTGTCCTGTGGGTCGAAGATCGTTTGTGATAGCTTGCAAAGTTTGTTTCCTCGATTCTTTTGATTTACAATAATTAACATTGTGTTAATCAATATCTAAAGATGCAACAATTATATTTAGGGTGAAACGAAAGCATATAATAGAAGAGGCATGAGGCTTGGACGGTTTAAATCTGCACTTCCTGGAGGCAATTCCAATGAGCATAAGAGCAGTTGTACTATATTAGATTGTATCTGGATAAAAGAGATGAAAATGTACTTTGTTTTAGATATATTGGCATGGTCTAATCAGCCTCTTCTCAACTGTGATGTAATAGTTTACTTTATCCTTTTATCCATATTGTTGTATTCCTAATATCACAGTCTTGTATCTTATATTTTAGACAGAGTTTAGATTCTTTTGGCTGAAGTCACAACTTAATGAAATTCAAGAACTGAAGGAGCAAAATACACTAAGGAACACCTATCCTATTATTCCATTACCAAACACTTCCTGTGATTCGAATATTTATGAATTTTTGACAAGTTTATCTACATTACCTCCATTGGATGGACTTTTATTTTATCATCGAGAAGGACATTACACTAAGGGACGAACACCACTTGTTACTTGGTTGAAACCATTTATGCTTCCTGAAGTTCTTGGAGTTCTAGTACCTCCGCCATTCGATGAGAAACCTGAAGGATACATTGATTTTAAACATTATGTTTTAAGTAATTCGTCAAAAGGAAAAAGAAAAACATCTGTGGATAGCAATGTAAGATTTATTATATAGTATTGATAATTTTATTGCTCATATATACTGAAAAAATAATTATTGCATGTTACTTTTTTTTTAATTTTAGATGGAAACTGCAGACGTTGAATGAATATCAGTCAGAAAATATTATTGACCAAACAAGAATGTACAGGACATAAATAAGTTAATGGTTTATCATGAATGTGAACTACTTTAAAACAAAACGGATATATAATTTCATGAAATTGACGAATGACGAATGACTGGCAAAAACGATATTGTATTTTATAACGAAGCAAACTAAATAAAACAGCTGAAACAATAATGGTTCTTCGATATTTGATTCAATATACCTCTTTGTCCACGTTCTAACATAACGTAACTGCCATTTATGGGAATGAAAATGCATTGCTTTATCATTCAGCTATACTGTTGGTTGATCTCGAAGGAGTATTAAGATGTAGAGGGTAAAGATGCTCTAATGCTGATTCTTGCAAGAATGATAATACTCTGTTCATTGTCTCGCTGCTCATTATTTTCATCTGGAAACAATTAATAAGCAATCTATGCAGATAATAATCATTGATCATAATCATAATTTTATTGATATATTATTGCATACCCTGTTATCTGTTATGGTTAAGGATTTCATACTAATTTTATGTAATGAACAGAGTCCCAGCTGCAAACCAGCGACGCTTAACATATGCGAATGTAATATCTTGTGAAATTTGTCTACATCTTCTGTGTAAACTATTAAATCAGCTTCAATTTCTAATTCATTAATACGTTTTTCATAAACCCTATAAATACAATTTTGGTACAATAGAATCAGAATTAGTAAAGTTAATACATGATTATGTATACGTACGATTTCCATATTGTTACTAAAGTAGAAAGTAGAAATTTAACATTTATAGTATCGGTGAGTGGCAATCCTGGTATTCTATACTCTAATGAGACCTCGCTTGATTTACTAGTTTCCTCTTCATCACTCGCAGGTGTTAGTATGATTGGCAACAACCATAGTAAATCATCCTGACTGGCATCTAATGCAACTATCATACAGTCAAACATATGACCTATTATTATATGTACAGCTCTTGTACCACTTTGTGTTCCTCGACAGAGTAATAATGGTAATGTAACTGAATTTCTGATATTTGTTTCATCAAATCCAGATATCCAGGACATAAATATTCCTTTATAGATTGATTTTTCTACATCTGGATTTTCTACAGATTTTGCATTTACCTCCACCTGAATAAAATTGTAATATTTTGACAGCGCCAATAACTTATTATTTTGATAATTACCTTTAGTGCAAATGGATTTATAACATTAGGTGAAAAATTTGGTATGATCGTAAATTTTGCCTCGTACGTAACATTTTCTTGTGTTAAGTTATTGGCGATTTCCTCCCTCAGTTTTTTAGCATATAATTTCAGTTTTATTTCATTATCTTTATCAAATCCAAATAGAGGAGATACTCCCCAGATAGTCCATGTTTGTGAAAGCAGCTCTATATAAACAGATCCAAAAAGATTCTGTCGTAATTGTAAATATTCTTGCAAGCATCCTCATATAAAACAAGTTAAATTATCATATAACCTGAGCTTGCTATACTCCAATCAGTATCAGAATCTCCCGAATTTGATTGTAGCACCGAACGTCTGGGACCGACGTTAAACTGTTGCCTCGGAGCCTGTATTCCTGATGTACGTGATGTAAATAATAAGGTTCTTGTTGCAAGAAAACTTTCGTTCTGTGTAGATGATGCCATTCTGATATTTCCACTATCAGTATACAAAATGAGCCTCTGAAAATAAGAATAAAAAAAACGACAAAATTTTACCCTTGAAAGCTTTCAGATTTTATATTCATCATGTATTTCCACAGCATATTAACTGATTTTTATCGAATCCTTATATTTACCTCGTTTATATGAACAGTAGGTAACAATAAAGTTGGCGGTCTTTTAAAACATATCGAACAGCCTTGTCGTACTAATCGCACTATTGAAAAAACGAATTCTTATTGGTCAAAATTATTCCTTATGAAAGAATTGGCTACCGAGCAGTCTGATATTTCAGTAACACATTTCATTCCACAAATTTCTTATTTCAACACATCTTAAATTATTCAAGTTCCTGGTAGGTTTTAACAATAGTTCTGCTACGCAATATCGGTAAAATATCTATTAAATGTACTGGTGGCATCATACGCTTCAGTGCAGGCATTTGACATATTAAACTTACCAAGCTTACACTGTGCGCTCGAATTTAGGATTGCAAAGAAAAAAATACTTAGGCTATATCGGATGAGCTGTCTCGTTCTAACAAGTGTTGCTTTGGGAACCAGCGATAAGTAGCGGAGGACCTCTTCCCGCCAAGCTACACGTTCGTGATCGCAGTCAGCTTGGCTACGACGGGATCCGCATTATCGACGGAGGCGATAATCACAAAACTCTACTTTTGGATTCGCCACTGCGATTCAGCGTCATGCTTTTGGTATCGCCTGAAACCGTAGCCTTGTGGATCTCCCTACTTATCTCTGCAGATACTTGCATTTTGAAGATGAATTTAAGTTTATGCATTGAACTGCGTTGAGGAAAAATGGGCTAAAGCTGTGGAGATGTAAAAGATAACTTTAACTCTATAATAACCGAATCTCTCCATTTCACCGACTGTGGGTAGCTTCATAATTTAAAGGATTCATTACTCTATCACTATATACTTTATGCTCTACGGTTTTATGATCGATGCCACAGTTATCCTGAGTTAAACCGAAAACCAAGTGTCGGCATGTTTATAGCATCTCCCGCGCGAAACCAGTGGAAGCTCTAGTGTTAATAATACTGTAATAAGTAATTGGCTCTAGCAAGGTTGAGCTATTGACTTGTTCTCCCGTAGTTTGGATATGAGCACTTGAAGAACGATGACCACGGTGGAGGTGACGTTCCCGTCTGGAGGACAACAAGGGAAAATTCTGAAGTGGCGGGTTGCGGTGGGTACTATGGTATCCGCGGGCAGAGTCTTGCTGTTGTATTACTGCGTAGCGCCAGGTAGTGATGCTGCTAAAGGCGCGGAAAAAAAGCTCCGAGCAACGCGATTTGGACGTGTCATCAAACTCTTGGCGAACGAGGGCGATATTCTTCAGCCCGGGTATAATTCTTTCTTAACCTAAGACGTTACAAGCCACTGGTGCTCCGCATCTGCAGATACTTAGGTCCTGATGCTAAGGGATTGCTTACTGGGACCAGGCTATAGTTCTCATATTTTGATTTTGGATGTACACAATCAGGATTGCTCTTTATATCTTTGTAGCGTTAGCATCCCTTTGTGTACATCTGAAGTTTCCTTTGTTTCCTGGAGTATCAGCTTCATAAATTAATTTCACAGACAACCTGTGGCTATTTTGGAAGGATGCACACATCCAACAGTGATGAAGGACTTGTGCGCAGAATGTGGTGCAGACTTGAGGGAAGAAAATTTAGAACAGGATGGAGGGAAAGTTGTCAAGGCTAGTGTACCAATGGTACACAGTATTCCTGAATTAAAAGTATGCCCTGAATTAGCTGAGAAAATTGGCAAGGAAGATGAGCAAAGACTCTTGCGTGATCGTAAGCTTGCTTTGCTGGTTGATCTTGATCAAACAATAGTACATACAACCAATGATAATGTACCACCTGATATGAAGGTATATATAAATTTCTAGTGTATTTTTAAATATTAATTTAGAACTTATTTCATAAAAATGATATTATCTATAGGATGTTTATCACTACCAACTGTATGGACCTAACTCCCCATGGTATCATACACGATTAAGACCTGGTACACGTCATTTTTTGTCAGAAATGAGTCACTTGTACGAATTGCATATTTGCACCTTTGGAGCACGAAACTATGCACATACTGTAGCTGCATTACTGGATAAAGATGGTGTTCTGTTCTCGCACAGAATACTTTCCAGGGATGAATGCTTTGATCCTGCATCCAAAACTGCTAATCTCAAGTATGTCTGCCGTATTTTATGCTTAATTGTCTTCCATGCGACATACATCATATTAATCTTATATGTATTCGATAGGGCTTTATTTCCTTGTGGGGATGATATGGTGTGTATTATTGACGACCGAGAAGATGTATGGCAAGGATGCGGAAATTTAGTACAAGTGAAACCATACCACTTTTTCCGACACACTGGTGACATACACGCTCCACCTGGTTTGGGTAAATACGATATGCCTGATTTACCAGAAACTTCTGATACCAGTGAAACGTTCGAAAAGGAATCTCAGAACTCAAATACCGAGAATGGTGTATCCAGTGATGACACAAATGTCAATGCAGAGCTTGACACGAGTTTAAAAGCCACCGAAGAAGTAAAAGAAACAGTTGAGGAAAGAAATGAGACCGATGTACAATCTGAAAAAAATGTAGAACAATCGACGAAAGAAGAGACTGCAGCAACAAAAGAAAGGGAAAAAGCTGAAAAACCAATCGAAGAATTAAAGGAATTTTCTACGGTGAAAGAAACAGCAAACAAAGCAAAAACAAAAGAAAGTCCAAAGAAAGATGCTAATCCTGAGAAGGAAAGCATTACAGAAGATGAAGATCACGATGATTACTTGATGTACCTGGAGGACATATTGCGCAAGATTCATGCTGAATTTTATGCCAATATTGATAGTGAAGTAGGACGTAAACCTCTTAGAGAAATTATACCTCGCGTAAGAGCCAGAGTGCTCAAAAGATTATGCTTAACATTTAGTGGACTTATAGCCACACATCAAAAGCTTCATCAAAGTCGTGCTTACAAAGTAGCAAGATCTCTGGGAGCAGAAGTTACCCAGGTAAATAAAAAGACCATTGTTATGCTCTAGCATCGTAAAACGTAGATAATAATGAATTATTTCTTGATTATTAAATGAATAAGGATCTAACTGAAAGAACAACACATCTGGTGGCAATTAAACCCGGCACAGCAAAGGCGAATGCGGCTAAGAAAAATCCTAACATAAAAATAGTGAATCCTGACTGGTTGTGGACTTGTGCAGAGCGTTGGGAAAGGGTGGACGAGCGTCTATTTCCTCTAACAATGAAGGTAGATACAAGAACAGTTGTATATGAGGTAAAAGCATAAGATATTTTCAAATTTCCAGTTAAGAAAAGGCTAACTGCACTCGCCAAAAGTGTTGTTAAGAATATTTTTTGACTTGAACTAACGTTTCATTCCATTTCTAAGATGGATCTTCGGCGAGAGGATGGTTTTCGAGTCGAGTAGCTGATTGAATATTGCTGAGCCGACAAGAGTTCTTCCTGTTTTAGAGTCGCGTTATTAAATATCAATGGAATATTGAATTTCTTGACATTAATGAAAATGAGTAATGACAGGCACGTGGATCCAGGATACCGCCTCCGCACTGCAGCAGTCCCGACCGCATCGAAGAGGAAGAAAAAGAGACAACCGATAGGTTCGCTGACAGTATCAATCCATTGATGTCTTTTACCCAAGAGGAGATTGATTTTATGGACAAGGAAGTTGAGGAAGATATGAGTGACCAGGAAGCAGATATGCCTATCCTTGGTACCGAAGATTTTAGCAACAAGAGGGAACATAGAAACAGTTCAGATTCTATTGACTCAACAAATGGTATGTTTCATTCGTTTCCTTGAAGAAAGTTTGTTGTTATTTAGTATAATTAAAAAATATATTTTACTTCAGAGGATGATCAAGATGTGCCTCCAAAGAAGAGAAAAAAATTATCGCTGGACAGTTCCAGCGATGAAGACTCATCTTCTGAGAGTAAGGAACCATGTAAGGATGACAACGAAGACGAAGACAATGATGACAAAGACGACGACGACGATGACGACCCAGTTACACGGTTTCGACGTGGAGAAGATCTACCTAGTGATTTGGACCTTGGTGACAATTCTCAAGACTCTGTAGATTTAGATGCATTTGAAAATGAAGATGAGAGGGAGTGGAATGCGATGGGAGCCGCCCTCGAGAGAGAATTTTTGTCTGACTGATTTTTTCAGTGTTGTTTTTTTATCTCGATTTCATTATTTCTCTGATTGAAGTGTCAGTGACTGAATGAAAATGGATATAAACGAGTGTACAAAAGGCTATTACAACCATGGAATTTCAGGAGTCAATGTGAAGTACAATGGATGGTACATTAGATGAAATTATATCATAATAAAATATTTCTGAAATGGAATAGTTCTTTTTTTTATTTAAAACCAAAATTATTACTTTTAAACGCAATGGGATTGTAAAAGGTTGATAAACGAATCACTTCTAATTATATAATTGTAAAATTCTTCTATGGTGTAATCATAAAAATCTTTAGTAAATTAAACTTACTATCTTAAAATGAATAATAAGAGATGTTTTTGATTAATGAAATTTTATTAACTATGGTACAGACTGAATGCATTAATGAACTGCGTGAGTTTGAGGGTCATCAGGATCTTCGTGATATTTAACGTATCCCTCTTTATGACTGAAGTCAAGTTTACCTTCTTGACTACCTCGCGGTGGTCTCTTATCATAATCAAAGGCATTTTCTGATTTTCCATAAATTTCATGAACTCTCTTTATATCATCCCTAATTGATAAATATGTTAAGTTATTATTCATATATTTTTGAGTCTGATTATCGAACAATCTAATAAAATCATTAAATACCTGTATTTGCTAACGACAGATTTCTTTCCAGTTATAGGGTCAGTAATATCACCAAGGGGATATATAACATTAACTACCTATACGTTCACAAACATATCAATAAAATTTATATTATTATATAAAACTTGAACATATATAAATAAAAATGAATACTTCTTAAGTTACATTAAAACATGTCCTACTGATAAATAATAAGTTTAATCATTTTCTTTATACCTTGTGAGTAATAATACGTGTTAGTCTTGATGGCAGGCTCTGCACCAGGACAGTGTCACCCGTTTTACAAAGTTTCTCTGGATCGTGAGCATAAAGATACTCATGCTTATTGAAATACTGAAATGTTAATACACTGGTAGATAACCTTAAAATGCATTAGAATTGAATGAGGGAGTATGTTATGTTATATGGTGGAATGTTTACCATATTCAAATGTGCGTCAAAATCCAATTTTTTCACACGAATCTTCGCAGCATTTTCTTTCATTGATGGTACGCATTGTCCCAATAAAAGGGTCAATGCTTGCTTTCCTTTTCGGGTTGCCATTGTTGTTAAAAACGTATCACGCGGCGAGTACTTACCGACGAGACCGCGCAACTGCGGCTGTCTATGAATACTTTTAAATATCGTCTATACCTAAAGACCTTTATTCTTTTAAGCATTGACAGAGTACTTACGTTATATGTAATGTATTTGGATTTCAATGCAAGAAAACATTAGTTAATTGGTAATTAATATACGCTGTGGCAACTCACAACACGCGTAATATAATATAATAACTGTTCTATGGACTAGCTTATGCTCAACAAATAAATTGTACACTTGGAATTGAAATTACATTTGGAGCATTAGCTTTTCATTGTTGCGCGCAGCCACAATATTTGCAATCTTTTATTTTAGTAAATAATAAATACATTTTTTTTTATCAATTAAAGTTGCTAACGACTAGTGATCTTATTTTGTAGAATTTATTAAGCATGTAAAATAGAAAAAGTATGAGATAAATGGAACATAATTATTGGTCAATTCGATTCATTTCATATAATAAATTCAATGTTTTCCCTTTATTATTTCTTTCCTATGAAGAAATTTCATATAAACTTTTGATATCGTTTCCCCTGATTTTCAAGACATCACAGTTAATAATGTGTAAGGATTCACTTTAGTTTGCTCTAAGTACGTTCGAAATACGTTTTACTGTACTTGACACATTACTACCGAGTTGTTACTGTTTATGTATCCATGGATAACAACCAAATATCTTTTGTATGCAGTATATATCTGTCAATGTATGTATCAAATCAAAATCAATTTTCGAAAATGATCCTTCGACGTAAGGATGTCGAATTAGTTCGAAAAACCTGGAGATTAATGTTTTGAGTTTGCGTGATGTCTACGATTTTTTTGAAAAGTAAGTTTCGTAAACGTTTATTATTACTTTCAACAGGTTATCAAATTGTTAATAAGAGAGTGATATTTTCTTGACGTTATACAGAGTACAAGGTACTACAAAAAATTGGTGAAGGATCCTTCTCAGAAGTAGTGAAATGTCAGGATCGAGAGAGCGGAATACTCTACGCGGCGAAACGACTGAAAAAAATTTACCAGAAGTAATCGCACGAGTCAGGATTATTTTGAAAATAAATTGAATGATTTTCCATTTGCAGCATGAATGAAGTCTTAGAAAGTACGGAGGTAATAGCAATGAGAAAGATCAGTCGGCATCCAAATATCCTATACATGGTTGAATCCCACTGGTATATGAACCAAATTAATTGTATACCATAAATTAAAAAGATTCTCATTTACTATACTATATTTTTTATTAGTGACCCCTTACCAGGGAAAGTCACGCTAATATTCGAATTGATGGACATGAGTCTCTATGATATGATGAAAGCAAGAAAAGGGTAATAAGACAATCGTCTCTTATCATAATTTTAAAAGAATTAATTTCTGTTTTCCAATAGACGTATCATTCTAGAACAAAAAGTCAAGATATATCTGTACCAATTACTTAAGGGACTTGAGCACTTACACAGACATGGAATCTTTCATCGTGATATTAAGCCTGAAAATATTTTACTGAAGGTAATTTCCAACTTTGCCAACTACATATGGACCACCGATATTTATCAAAAAAGATTTATAGGGCGATGTAGTAAAACTCGCAGATCTTGGCTCCATTTGTGGAATTTACAGTAGGCCACCGTATACTGAATACATATCAACCAGATGGTATCGTTCACCAGAATGTCTTTTAACCACTGGTTTCTACGGTCCCAAAATGGATGTCTGGGCAACTGGTTGCGTTTTCTATGAATTACTGACGTTAGTCCTATCCCATTAAAATGTAACATAACAATTATCCATAACAAATTAATTTCACATAATTATTACAAGATATTTACAGTCTAAAGCCACTGTTTCCTGGTGCAAATGAGGTAGATCAAATAACAAAAATTCATGCTATCTTAGGCACACCTCACTCAAGAGTAGTTGCAAAATTTCGCAGGCAGTAATATTACCATTTCCTATTATTCATAGTATTCTTCATCTCTTCGCCATAGCATAACAATGACAATAGTTAACTGTACACAGCAAATCCAGAAACTGCGAATACTTCTTTCCAAGCAAAGCAGGTTCCGGTGTTTGTAATTTATTGCCACAAGCTTCTGAAACAGGCAGAGACATTCTTAAGCTGATGTTAATATATGATCCTGAGAACAGAAGTAACGTGAAGAGACTCCTGGATCATAGATACTTCAGTGACTTGCGGTTTGCTAGAACTGAAAAATAATGGATTATTACTTTTATTATAAATTATTTATTCTCAGAGAAAACGAGTCAACAAGGCAGTTAAATACTGTGACAATATCAAACTCATCTCATGATCCTCATCAATGGCGAAATCCAGTTCTTTTGAGTTACATAACGTCGGAACGTCGTCGCAAAACAAAAGTAAGCTTTACAATTTTCTGTATAATTTGTGTCTTACAAATAATATTCTTGTTACAGCCATTATTCATTCAAAAACCAAAACCTCGTAGCAATATGACCAAAACGCCAAGAGCTGTGGCATCCAGTCCTAATGCTATGCCCAATCTGTTGAATAAATTAAGTTCATCAAAAATGACTTGGTCAGATAAAAGCAATGTGACTATCGCTGATGATTCTAAAAGATTGGAAGAAACATGGGTAGCTGGAAATGTATATTCCTCAAGGAAATTACTTGGTTTGTTAAAAATTGCTGATACGAATGCAAAGGTATTACTATGGTCTTAGAGAACATTATTCACGATAAATCATTACATAAATCGTTTGACAACTACAGAATGATTTATATGAAGTATCCGATGGCTCGAATTTGAAGTTACCAACTGTAAAATATAGTAGTAATACCATTGCTTCTAAAGGAAGTGGTACGAGTACACCGAGATCAAAAAGTTTTTTAGTTAAAAATGATTTCTCTAATTATGGTAGTCAGTATAATTTTGGTGGATTGGATATGATGGATCATGGCTGCGAAGATAGAGTGCACAGTAGTGATCATAGAACTATTAATGAGGAATATCATTCTTATAAGAGGTACGATCACATACGATATGCCAAGACTATTAAAGCTTCTGCATTGTTTTCATTATTTATATTAAAATTTAATTTAGTTTTCTGCCATATATTGTTCCTCATAAATTTGATGGACGTTATTACGGTTTTCCTGTTGGTCCAACTGGATCAGCACCAAATCAAAATTATAATGCGAAGCCATTTACATACAGTGACAGTCATCGAAGAACAAGACTGGCTACTATTATTGAACAACCGTCACCTGATATCAATTCCAGAAAAATATCAGGTCAGATAAAATCACCAAATACAAAAAGTCCAGCCAAAAAGATAGCTAAACACGATATCTCAAGCAGTCCTAACGTACGTACGGTACTGCCAAAGAAACTTAAATCTAGTCCTAGAAAAATATACGACAAGCGTATCAGGCATGATACTAAATAAGAATAAAACATTTCATCAGACTAATAATTGATAGTTACATTTTTTGTTCAAAATTCATCCACGAGTCTTCCTTCTATCAAATTTCAAAGCTTTATTTGCTAGAAATGTACAGAACAGTGTACTTTACATAAAAATATTTGCTTCTCAAAAGAATTACGCGAGAGTAATACATCTAATTCACTTTACATTAAAGTATCGCAATATACGCATAGGATTTCAAGACTATTCACACACTGATCTTAAAATTAATGATCGGATGATCGTATCCGTGACAACAATGAATACGTCGTAATAGGAAGAACAAATGTTACTGTGAGTTGAAGAGTAAATTATTTCTGCAATGACAGATGTTCACATTGTGTAATAATATAGGTATTAAAAACTCTTATAGCGTATGAAATAAATGTATAAATGTTTTCTTATAATTCAATAATCGTCCTTAGACTTTCCATAGGGATTTTAATTACGCCCAATGGGTAGTGTAGTACTTAATTTTTATTATAAAATTATTGCACCTCTTCTTATCGTACTACAAGATGAGGTAGGTGTATGCAGAATTAAATTATACATTGTACTTCTGCAATTTCTATACGTATTTGACTGATGTGGCAAGGTACTTCATCATATCAAATCGATGAGGATAAAAATACTATTCATTTGTCGACATAGTGAGACAATATAGTTTTAGATCCTTTTCCATAACCACTTCAATGAACGAATATATCTTACCTCATCAATATCACACATACATAACACCATTAAAATTTAATTTATCATTTTATGAATTAAACTTTAGTAACATAAAAATAATGCTTTTCGTATTTTCTCATAAGATATAAAATGGCTAATTTTCCTTCGATTTCGTATCACTTTAAAATTCTCTAGAATATGTAGGCGCGTCATAGAAAATTATTCTTATCATGATTTCTCGATTCAGGGGCTATTTTCAAACTAAATTATTCCAATGGGCATCATAAAATAACAATTTTCTGTAATTTTCTATCTGACTAGATAGATAATTGAGAATTAATATTATACCGCGTGCATTCCATTATGAATCTTTTCATTGCAGAATTCTACATTGAGACTACTTTGTGCTATTATAAATTTTGCAAAATGTTCTCAGATTGTTAAAATTCCTCATTCACTATTGCTATCAGAATTGTTTATAAAGTGTATGCAATTACAAACGTTAACGTAATACAAGTCTATGTAAAAGGGATGCGCTGCAATGACAATCCTTGTTATCACCAACGGAAACAATATTTCTCATTTTGTAAAATGAAATATTACATTCTAATAAGTGAAACGCTTCCGATGGAAATCGATAATTTTATCATTTTTAATTGACCATACTATACCAGTTGTTTTTCTGGTGTCGATAGATCATATTCTAGCTGACCATTATTGTACACCAAGTGTTACAATATTAAAGTCTATTCCACTGCGTTACACTTGCGTATAATCACTTGTAAACAGCCAGGATTAGCATCCGTAAATCTGAGAATAATCACAATTTTTTTCATTAAATACATTGGCCGCCGCAATAACGCGTAACACACTTTTTAAAACGTACCGTATATTTTTAGCATGAAGTCTCTTGGAAACCGCAGGCTTAATTTTGCTCTGTCCGTTATTGCTGCGAGCACCACGACCAGTTATTATGTACAAATATTCAGATCGTTTGTTTTTTTTTCGCAATTTGTTTAAATGATAATCCAAAAACACTTCCAAAGCTTGAAGAGCTTCAGGTACAAACAGATTGTGCAAATCCAAGGTATTTTTCTCATTTGACAAATAATCCTGTGCTGCTAAAAATGCACTGGCAGCTGTGGAATTGGCTATCTCCATATTTTTTGAGTGTAACTTCGCCTAAAATAATACGATAATCCCACAGTTGAAAGTTTTGAAAAATAACATTCTTCCAAATACCAATACTTCATTACCATATTCGAATAGTAGGTAGCAACTTCAGGGTTTCCTTTTCTATGAGCATTTGCAGCTTTATTGAAATTTTCATTGCGTAATGAAAACTGTCGTTGTGCTTCTTTCCTGGCATCTTGTGCCAGTTGTAAAGCATTATCATATGTTAGCTGTTCAGTTTTACTTGAGACATATAAATCTGGATTTACAACAATAAATGGTGATGACGATTCGATTGGGTCCTTAAAAAATGAAATAAAATATAAATGTTGTTATTCAATTTACGATTTTTTTTACATAGTTTATATACCTGAGGCCTAACGCATTCTTGTTTGACTTTGTCCATTAAAATCTTTTGTTTTTTCAATGTATCAGGTTTATCTGGTTGTTGTCCTGTACTCATTTGAAGGACTTCCACAGTTTCTTTGAAGTGACCACTGTGAGCGTTCAAAATTTCGTTTAGTGTTTCAGGGTTGTATGTTGGGAACATTTCGTGTAGCATTTGTCGTGTTAAACGCGAAGCTAAATCATTTGATGTCTCACGTTTCATCTGCTCTTTCTGTGGCGTAAGAAAAAATATACTATTATAGTACATATCACTAATGATAAACATTCTTTAAGTGGACTTACCATATCATTATTATAAATGGCCAGAGCCATTTCCATGTCCATCATCTCGTGCAGATTTGGTGCTCTTTGTTCCTCTAATGCTCTGGCCTCTTCTTGTTGTACAGATTTTGCATACTCAGCATCTGTAAGAATACATATAAGACTAATTTTTGTCTACTCGGATAATTTGACTGAGAATACAAAAAAAATTGCATAAGATTATTACCTTTTGCTATCATTTGATCTAGTTGCTCCTGTTGGGCATCAAGTTGTCGTTGCATACTTTCCACCCATAATGCGTACAGACCTTGAGCCATGGACTTTTTAATTTGTATGACAGGGAATAGACCATCCGGTAATTCGAATTCGGGATCACCGAATTCATTAGCTAAAATTTGGATGAAGTCCTGTCCTAGATTTAATTCCATCATTTCACCTTCTTCGCTATCGTCATCTGTACTTTCAGTACTCTCATACTGTTCTGGCAGTGATGTAGCATTTTCTGTAGTCAAGAGGGATGATGACTCCATTGTATAACCATCGTCTTCTAGATTGGAAAAATCAGCAAACTCGATTGCCTCTTTATTTAATGTTTGCTGTTCAATTATTTCATCTGATGTAATATCTGGTTCTCCATTTTTCCATCTCTTTACCCTTAGAATATGAGGATTGTAACTAGCATCACTGATCTTCAATTTCTCCTCTATTTGTTTCTTCAGTACTAAATTTGCTTCGGACACTCTGTTCTTGTCTTTTTTTTTCTTCGGAGTGCCAGTCTGAGATTGAGCATTGGACTCACTATCATTTGACTCTGAACTGGTAGATTGTTGCTTGAGTCTATTGGATTTCTTGTCCAGAGTCATCTCAGTGCATGATAACAATTCAATACCTTGATTATTGGATGATTCCGGTTTTTGATATTTTATTCCATCATCTGGTATTCCTTCCAACAGTACATCGACAGCCCAATTGAAATTATAATTGCATAATTTTCCATATATCTCCATCAAATGATCTTTTGGGATGTTCGGGAACAAATCCATCAATTCTATGATACGATCCTCCGTATCATTTACAATTTCAATGTCAGGACTATCGTCACTACTTAATATATTGACCTCACCCGTCATAGAACTTTTGTCAAGCATCAGTTTTAATGGAGGTTGATCGACTGGCGTAAAAACCAAGCCCTCATTAATACTCCTATTAAAAGCGTCAACTACAGTATACTCACGCTCTGAAGTCCCACCTACATATGACACATTGAAGTCATAAGAGGAAGTATTAGTCGAGACATCTGACGTCATAACGCTCTTACTTTCCTCCTTAGATAATGGTAATAATATCTCATCCACAGGGAATGGTGATTCTTTCCATGTTATCTGCCTTATATTATCGATGACTTCATTATGCTTTTGTCCTACTGTAATAGGATCCGCGTCCTTAGTACTCAAAGCCATATCTTCATTAACTGATTTATCTACAGGGTCAAAGTCAATCGAATCAACTGTGTCTGATTCTTCTCCTTGTTCTATTAAATCTTTAAAGTCTTTGCTGTCCTTTTTCATTTCATTAGCAGAAGTTTCATTGAGGAGCTCTTCGACATTTAGTTTTTCATTGCCGCTATGATGGGTTCCTCTATCGAGAGCTTGCTTCAGTTTATAATATGGGTATTTAAATATACTTGTAAATCCTTGTTGTTTTTTATGCTGATTAGAATTCATACTGTGGGATGACTCTGGTACTTTTGAATCAACGTGATCGATAGTGTCGACAAAATCTTTTACACTCTTACTGAGACTAATTGTTTCGTCACCAAGATTCTCTTTTACTGTCTCATTAACGATCTCTTTGTATTCATCAAGATGATCATTCACATCCACTTCCTGTTGACTGGCTGAAATTTCACTGACTGTAGTATCTGTTTCATGCTCCGCTGTAAGGGTTTCTTCATTAGAATCAAGTGTTATTATGTTTTTGTCATCTTTATCGATAGGATTTGCTTCTTTGGAAGTTTCTAACACTGTTGGAAAGACAATTGAACCATCTGCTGTTTCTTTCCGATTTTGTTTCTCTTCAGAGTTGGAACTATTTTTGTCGTTAGATACTTTACTCTTGATAACTTCGGTATTTTCGTCCGAAGAATTATTTCTGGATACCAAGTTAGAGGAAGTGTCAAGAGACGATGGAGTCATCTCTTCAGTATCACTTTCGATCATATTGTCTAATGATGTTTTATTAACTTCACTTTGTCCAGTGCTATTATTTAAGTCGTTGGTAATTTCTTTGTCATCTTTAATCTCTTCAGTATCTGATTCACTGTGCTCATACATGTTCATTTGCGAAGTTTCGACTGGCACTTGAACGGATTCTACCAGCTTATCATTTTCTTCATTTTTAGGAATAAGACTAAACATTTCCACAAATTTATCAAAAACTGTACTAGGTCTGTTAGATATACTTAGACTGGTACTTGTGTCAGACTCCTGAATGTTTATATTAATTTGAGAATCTGATTTCTTGCGCTCCTGGACTTCATCAGTATTCGTGGATTCAATTTCTTCCTGCTTTCCCGTATTCCGTTCAATGTTATAATTATCAATCATCATTCTGCTTGACTCATCCAACATACTTGCTGTTTTGTGTGCGAACTTTTGTATCCATTCTGCAAATCCACGATCACTAGGTAGCATCCTGAATGCCTCATCAACTTCCATATCATGTTCATGGATTTTATCAACATCATCATTTTGCACTTCTTCTATTTGTTTCTCTGAAATTATATCATCAGCTGCAGCATTAAATAGTTGTTGAATTAATTTTGACGTAGAATTCGAATCAGTATCATGTGATTTTTCAATATTTTTACAATCTATTACTGTACTTTTCTCAATAACATTATTCGATAAATCATTCAAATCACTCTCCGTATTATCGTTCAATGATACCAACATATTTTCATTATCAATATCTTTAATATGACAAGATAAAATATTCTCTTGATCTGCATTAGTCTCATCTACAGGTTTTGACAAAGTTGGTTCGTCAGTTAAATCAATGATTGACAATATACTCTTATCAGGAATTACAACTTTATCAGAAACAGAAGAAGAGGGATATACACTGTGTATTTGTCTGCCATTCAGGAGGAGAGTAAAATCCCAACACTGAGACAAAACATTTTCAGTATTATCTTGCTCCACGCTAATATTATCTTCTTCTGGACTATCGCATTCAGTTATGCATATACTGCCTTTTCGCTCTGACCCAATGGCACCGAGATATTGTTGTTGTTGCATTTCCAACTGCTTGGAACTTTCAGTAGATTCAGGTTCCGATAATTTAGATATTTTGATTCCGTATTCTTCATCATTTTCAACGGTTTTCTCATCACTCATTTCAATCATTTTCTTATCCGATAATTTAGTCATGAACAATCCCATTAACTCGGAATCCTGTTCGTAATCCTGAATTCTTGGTCCAAGTACATTGCCAAAATCTGGGGATTCAAATAAACTTGTATATTTCTCTATAATTGAATCCTTAACCAAACAGATTCGATTATCTGAAATTTTCGAGCTGTCAGAATTGTCTGTTTTTGAGATCTCGTCTTTGCATTCGTTATTAGCCAATTTCAGTTCTGGTAAAATCTTTTCAGAAGTAATCTCTTGTTCTGTTATCTCTGTGTTACCGAATGGAGGAATTGATCTTAATTGTGGAGGGGTATTATTAGGGGAATATTTGAGTGCAAATTGTTGCAATAACTTACGGCCAGTGACATTTCTCTCGTACCTTTCCATCATTGCCTTGATTTTGGCCTTAGGTACGCCATGACGATTCTTCTTAGCCAATTCATTGACGTTCTGAACCCAGGGTGTATTTGGCTCCAAGACTTCAACTATATAGCCATATGCCACAGCCATGGTTACATATGGCTGCATTTCCCATGATTTCGTGTTTGTGTTGTCAATAATTATGGGACTTCTGCCTTCTTCCATAGCAATGCGAACTCTTCTTTTATTAAAACTATGAGCCTCTTGGAGTTTGTTAGAATCAAATTGATAAACACCTTGGCCGATCATTATAAAATAATCATCAGTATTAAAAATGTATGGTGCAGGATCCTCAGCTATTGTTGTGGATACTATACTCCTAGCAAGATACGATTTACCACTTCCGGGTAATCCCCTCATTAGTACTAGAATCTTGCTGCCCTGTTGAATAGCTGACTTAATTCTACGAAGTAAAATTTCGTGTGAATTATGCCGTGGAGTTCTCGGCGGTGATGGTGTGCTAATCATTCGCACTTCTGTGTGAGTGGTACATGGAGGACTTTGAGTAAAGGATGGCAAAAATTGATATGCGCTGATAGATGTTAAAGATGGATTTTGTATGCGATAATCTGAACTCTCAGCCTCGATCACTACGTCTGCATCATCGTCAGAACTGTTCTCTAATCCTGGAAGGCGATATTGTACTTTCAAACCACAGAGAGATTCTGTCTCGGATTTGTAAGTCTTTGTAGTGCTACGAAATCGAGCAACATTTTGAGGAGATGGAAATCTATCTGGTGTTTGTCGGAGTTGTTGCTCTTGAAGTACATTGCTTTGTACCAAGTCATTAGGTGCTGGATTCTGTGGATTTTTATAGAACTTCTCCGAAGTTGATATTGGCTGTTTATAGTTTTGCAAGTTACTATGAGACTTCTGGGAATCCAAGTCCTTGTTATCAAAAGTTTTTCCAGGGATCGGTGGATTTTGTTTGCTCCAATTATTAAAATCGAAATGTGGCATGGAACATTGATCAGATGGAGATACTACAGGTGGTTTTGGAAAACCACGAAATTCTTTTGGTATTGTGCCTTTGTTGTAAAGTTTATTAGGCAAATCTGGGGAAAAACGATTATACTCTGATAATCCAGGAGTATCATTTTTCTGTTTTAAATCATTTCTATTTTCATTTGGATTTACAATAGAAGAACTTTCGTCGGTCTCTGTAGATACGGTCTGAGAAATCGGCCAGTTCTGATTAAATTGATGTATCTTATTTGAAGAAATCTTATTTTCTATAGGATAGTTGAATGTTGTCATATTTTCATGTGTCGAACCAAAATGTTTCTGTGCTAAATCTTTTTTAAGTTGTTCAAATTTTCGAAATTCTTCTTGTTGCCTTTGTAATTCATTGTCGTTTAAATTAAGAAAAGTAACATCGTCATTAACATTACAATCTTGCTGATTTTTATCTAAATTCTGTATTTTTATGCATGAATCTTCAGTGTGCTTTGTTACAAAATTCGAAATATTGACATTCTGATTGCTTAAATGTTGGTTGTTTTGGTTTGCAATTACATCAACATTAGCCGATAATGTAATTAGACCATCAATAGATGGTTGCACTGAAATAGCAAAGAAATGCTATTATAATAATTAATATGATATCCCTATTGCATAAATACACTCAGATCATATGTTGTATCATAATTGTTAAACAAAAAGTTAATACATCATAAATGAGTTTCTACAAAACTTACATTTCCAATTGCAATTCTGCACAACAGATAATATAATGTCTGGATCCAGAACAGAGTGAAACATCTCATTGACTTGACTAAGTACCTTTTGCTGAGATTCTTTGATATTTCTTTTGTTTCCATTCGACTTTTTTGTATGTGAAGCAAACGGCGACCTCTGATTGTTCGACGCCATTGTCACTGTATCCACCTGGCATTGACGAATGGCCTTTATGAAATAAGGCATTAATTCGTTATTAATTAATATCAATAAATAATGTTTATCAATAAAAATGTAGTTTCCAAATAACAATACTGGCTTTCCATTAAGCATGGTGTGCATTTTGTTATAGACACTAGTTACGTACCGCATGCAATACAGTTTTCATAGGCAAATGGAATAGAAATCTGTAGTAATAATCAAAGAATTATAATAGTAGTAACAATAAAGAATTGACCAAAAATAACGGGAATCCTACGGACCAATAAGTCTATCGACAATATGAATCCAAAAGAATATATTAAATCTAATTATTGAAGGTAATACATTTGCAAACTTACAGAAATTTACGTTTGTATATTAACCGAATCAGCAGCTTGCTTGAGACGTTGAAAATGAAGCACAGAATGTCAAAGACGTAAATTATGAGGCGCGAATTTGCGTGAACGCTAAACTGACGTGATCACAAGAGTAATTAATGGACAGTAGTACCATTTGTGTAGACCGTTGGAAGAATTCCCTATGCATTCTTCTGCATTCACGATTCAACATTTTTTCAGTGCAACTGGCGACGTACGTTATTGTTGATTCGTAACTGTAAATTATTAGTAAAAATTCTGCATGCTTTATCTTGATACTATTAATACTATATTAATTGTACGTTTTTCTATAAATAGAAAATAAAATATACATGTAACTTGCGGTGCATGTATCTGACAAAGGGTTCGTGTAAGAATGCCCCCTTTTTTCTACAAAATATGAGTACTGCCAGTTATACCACCTCAATTTAAAGTATAACACGTAATTGTAACATTTAGCAACAATATTGATTTTTTTTTTAAATCATCAGTGTCCTGTGAGCAGGTTACTCAATTTTTCGATATAAAGGTTTTAAAGCTTGGCAATGCGATTAGATTTTAATTTTCCGTAAGTAATGTATATATATGGGATGACGAATATACTCGAAGGACAGTCATTCCACTGTTTATGCAGGTATATGAATCTAGTAGAATTTTCAAAAATTTTAGGAATTTTAACTAAGTGCTTGCCTGCAATCCGTGTTGAGTGAAGTGCAAGGTGTCGCTAGGGGCGCAAGCGAAAATCTCAAAAATGGTATGAGGGCCTCGTAGCGGCGTTAGAATGAAATAAAACGGAGCCGTGACAAAAATTTCATTTAGCAAAGCGCATCAGTGATAAACGTTTTAGGTGTAACGAGTTGAGCGTATATTTTTTTGTAAGCGTTGAAGCCGCTCGATTAGATACTCTGCGCTAGACATTACGCAGTCTCGAATCTCAGCTGTAAAAAATCTGATTTTATTAGGGAAATATTTTCAGAGCACCCGTTGCTCCGTTGATTTTCTGAAGAAGGTAGGGAGGGTCTCGTCGTTGATTTATGTTAATCACGCGTTTCGGGTCTACATCTGACATCGTCCTCTTCATAGCGTATTCGCAGTCGTATTCCTTATTAAAATGCGTATTGATTATTGGTTGAAAAATAGCCGCCTGTGCTTTTCTAAAATCTAGCAACCATTTGGCCTTGCCCCCTCTGGAACGTCGCGGTGATAGTCTCCGGTCAGCTGTTTTCTGTACGTCTCGATTATGTCACGTTTCTCGCAGTTTTCCTAGTGACGTTAACGATTCTCTTAAAAACAGGTGAGCAATCAGATCGGGAAAGTGGCAAAGCGTTGGGATGCATTGATGAACCTAACCTCACTCTTGTCTAACGTCGCGACGGAGGAGAGAGAGCAAGCTAGCCGCTACGAGACTAGCTACATCACGGACCAGCTCAGCTCCTTCAATTTATCCAGTGGTCCGCATCTCAATTATTTGGTGAGGCATATGTACTTTCAGCTTGGAAGAAATCATTTATGATCATTACATCTGCTTTGAGTGTTTGCATTACCTTCCTTGTTTTTTCCTAGAGGGGTGACAGATAGTCTGTGATTGTGTACCACTGTATATTCTTTGTTTCTTCGATAAACGATACATCAAAAGTCTACCAATTATAATTATCTTAAAATTTTATAAAACACTGTCACATTTTTTGGTACCAGTTTATGTGAATTACTATGCAACACAAAAATAGTAGGGATTTGTTTACAACTGTATATTATACAGAATCTAATGGAATCTTCTGCACTACTTATTTAAATAACTTCACGGTTAATTGGCTCTGGTGTTTTCGCTGTAATATTACAGACAAGCAAAATTGTTAGTAAGTATTGCAATGCAGTCACTGTTACGTGCAAAAGAATTATATCTTCATGTTCTCTTTTGTTGATATTAGACGGCCTGGGAGGAGGAACCCCAGCAAGCACAAGGATCTCACACAGTTTCTACTGCAGAACCTAGAAGACTCGGCGATAGTGAACGTGAACAGGGACCAGAGCAGGTACCGCTCGTTGTAGGGGGAGGGATGCCTCGCAGTAAGCGGAGAGCGCCCTCCAGCACAAACCATCACCATCATCATCATTCTTCTACTGATATGTCACCTAGTGCCCATGAGGAAGGCATGCCTAGGCATCCTTCGAAACGACTAAGACACACATCTAGGTGAGCCAATACACCACTTACAGTTATTTATTGCTGATTAGGAGACTTGCTTGTCTTAACGGATAAACAGTTGTAAAAAGTCCGTTAGACATTCTGTAAGATAACTCCAAAACACTGCATATAATTTATCTACTGTCAATGATAAGTAATAATTGTTAAATGAATAATTATTTTACATCACTGCTGAATGACTGAATCATAAACATATCGGTTGATCACAGTGATAAAATATGACAGTACATATGATTTTGAACCAACTAATACTACAATTGCAACACAATTAATGACAGTTACCCCTTATCATGATTTGTTTAGATAACAGATAATTTTAGTAGATAATGGACTGTAATTATCTAATAGAAACCAGATTAGATAAGATTGCACAAGCAGCAAGGTGAAAGTATTATAAGGCTTCCATTAAGTCAGCTGATTCTGCCATTTTTGTTAGTTTGGTGTTCAATTCTTATATTTGTCAGTAAGCGAAGCATCATTCATAAACTACCTCAACGTTTGGATAATGTGCAATTGCGTCCAGCACCAGTGACTCCTAGTAACTTAAGACAATTAATAATTCCGACTAATGAAAAAAATGAAGGCACTAATGTAATTATATTTCTCGGTTTGATATTCACATAATTCTCCAAAGCTACCATTTTCTAATATATTCAGTATTAACGTCAGTTATCAGTTCCTCTCGTTGTTGTCCAAAGTCTCATATTATGCTACATTTGTGTACAATATGTTTTATTGCTCTTGAATCATTCTGTTGCTTCTAATTCATACCAGAATCTGTGACAGATTGAAACATTCATTGAAGCTGTCCATTAATAAATCCAATTGGAATCCAACATATCAGAAGATACTTATATTACATCACAAAGATTACGCTCCATTGCTAATACAATACTTATCAATAGAGAAAACATAGTTTATCTTCTGAGATACTTCTCGTTCTACACAGTGATTATAAAAGTGATATGTGCAATGAATTTGGCAAATTTCAATAATCTACTGTGATTGCTGTGACACACAAGCTTTTCTGCAAGCCTAAGAAGATCGTGTAGTGTAATTGATCTTGCAAAAGCTCATACTAGTCTTGTCCAGTCCACAAACCAGCTTTAAGTTATCACAAGTGGTCCAATGTGTCGTCCAGTATTTAAAAATCTTATAGTGAACGCCTTGCAAGATACAAAAGGAAACAAAAACAAATGTTAACATATCAGTTTTTGGTTTTCAGTGAGTGCCAATTTTTTTGACTGACATTGTATAATCAGACTGTGGTGTATGAACTATTAGTTGACAGTATTTATATTCTTTATTGTATATTTATCTCTGTGTCCTACAAAACATTATTACGCATTGATACAATTTTTAGACTGAGTTAATTATTTTGCATTTCTGCATTTATCCCAGAGAAGAAGGATTGACGCGTGAACCTATTGTGAATTTATTGGTAGCCTTGACAACAGCCAGGTATTCATATCCAGCCATTCCTCCTTTAGCTGCACCTACATACGTTTTAACACGTAGACGCAGAGCGACGCCAATTCAAAAATAGACTGTCCACAGTTCTACTAGTCTGTCCTTCCCTGCCGTACGAGTTGGTCCAAATTTCAGTGGCTCTCGACTGCTCTCGTCGTCAATCGTTTATTGGTCATCATCACAGTCAAGGAGTAATCAAGCCATAAATTATCGATATTTGTGATCTAAAATTGAAACAGCTCTCACACTTTATTTGAATGTTCTCAACCGTATCTCTACTTAACGTTTAACTTGTTTTATTTAATCATTGTTGATTCAAGATGTGCGTCTGTTTTAATTGTCATTTCATTTTGATAACTGCGTCTTACAATTAAGATAGTCATTGTCCTCGGTGAGATTTAGATAAAAAAGAAACGTAGGTTACTCCACGCTGTAACCAATCCGTTTCAAATGATTTTGAAGAATTGTTCATTACTGTCCTTACTAACAGAAGGATGAAAATCATCAGATATATCTTCTCCGTGTATCTTTTATGGAAATAGTTTCTTATATTTTTTTTTTACGAAAGAATTCACTCTTGGCTTCGTTTTAAACGACATCGTATTTACATTATCTGGAACTTCATGAGTAATCAGTTGGCTGGTTGGAATTTTTCATCTGATTTAATTGCGACTAAGAGATCCTCTTACACCTACGAAATTATTGCACCACACGTACCTTAAAAATCTGTGGGTTTGACCTAGTGTGTTAGTTACTGTGTCAGTGACATAGAAAGGCGGTGTATCATTCTGAGAGTTCGTGAGCTTAAAAGAGCATCGTATCGGGGTGCAAGAATATAACGTAACAATCAGCTTGTGTGGTGTCACTTGGATTCGACGTTACGGAACTGTTAATAATAATTTTATCGATCAAACTGTAATACGCAAAGTGCGTTGAAAAAAAATATCCCAAACGAACTGTTGGCGTTGTGACAGTGTATGGATGTCGAGAGGTTTGTAGATAACGGATTAATTAGTAATTTTAATGAAGTAATTACTTATACACTGTATGCGAGGAACGAACGTTATAGTGTCGAAGAAAAATATTTATAATGCGGTCATACAGTGTGATACCGTCTTTTGCACGCATTTCGATATTTTGGTAATTCTATAAATAACGTCGCCATGGCACGTGGGGAATTCGGCTATGTCTGCATTTTCCAGAGAGTCCAGGAGACACTGTGACTCGGTGCGCGTCTGCACACCTAATCAGTGTAACGACCGCTTCCTTGATTCGTACTAGTTCTATTTATATAATAAATAGGAAAAAGTTATCGACACCTATTCACTGTGTTCGCGCTTCGAGTAAAAGATTCTTTTAATTGCGCAGTAGCTTCAACAATGCTCTGGTAAATGGGTTATATTCGTTAACGTCATTCTAGTCGTTTACTTACTCTGGCTTTTGTTATAGATACTCAGTACAATTTAATGCACTGTCTTTGCTCAAATTTATGTGCCTCGTGTAATTGTGCGAGACAGATATACTTATTTTCTGCGTTATCTCGACTTGGCTGACTGACATTTTTAAAGAGTTTAATTTTATCCTCTTGCAATGGTTCGCTCATTTCAACGATGCTCAGGATACCATATTATTTAGTTCTTGATACTTATAGAAAATTGTATGCTGCTCGTAATGTAAATAGTTAACTGATCTCTGTACTGTCCTTGTTTCTTTTCAGCGCGAGGCGATACACAAAAACGGAAGATGTCTCCAGTGTATCATCCTTTTCACAGAAGAGATGCGTCGCGTGGTTTAGGGAGTACACAACGCCGGATGATCCAGACACACTTGGACCTGAGGGAATGGAGAAATTTTGCGAGGATATTGGCGTAGAGCCAGAAAATGTGGTGATGCTCGTTCTCGCGTACAAAATGAATGCCCGTCAAATGGGCTTTTTTACACTGAACGAATGGCTGAAGGGTCTCTCTGAGCTTCAATGCGATTCCATCACAAAAGTACAACAAAAGCTCGAATACCTAAGAAACCTGTTAAACGACCCACATACGTTCAAGGGGATCTACAGATACGCTTATGACTTTGCTAGAGTGAGTGAATGTTACTTAACGCGTGATACAGAGTACCAATAAGATCAATTAATGAATAGAGACGGCTTACACGTTAATGGGGGAAACTCGTACACTGTGACATTCTTATTTTTTTCCTAGGATAAAGATCAACGCAGTATGGACATGGAAACGGCGCGAGTGATGCTACAGTTATTGTTAGGAAAGCATTGGCCGCTGTTCGCGCAGTTTGCACAGTTCCTAGACCAGTCGAAGTACAAAGTGATCAATAAAGATCAGTGGTGCAACATTTTGGAGTTTTCGCGCACGATCAATCACGATCTGTCCAATTACGACTTAGACGGAGCATGTAAGTGCAGTCGATTATACACTCGTCAGTCCCACTTGGTCTGTCATTATGATTCCTTCAGAATGCAGGGCCTCTCGTTGTTGGATACCATACATTTATTTTCTTGTCGCATTATTAATTCTCTGACTACTCTAATCGATGAGGCTGAATATGAAATAAAAATTGTGATATCACCTCTTTGTTGAGGAATACGTGAATCATATACAACGTGACTATTGTTTTTGTTTAGGTTATCTAACATTGTGTCATTATTGATTGTAGGGCCGGTAATGCTCGACGAATTCGTTGAGTGGCTGAAAGTGCAACGAGGTGAAGGATCGTCCTCGGCAGAAGCACGGGGTAGCTGAAACAACCGATCAAAACTAAACTCACTTTATTAAGAAGTTCTCCCCCTCTCTTCCTCCTGTTATCTATCGCCTATCCAATAATCCAAACCTAATCCTTATTATCCTTGAACATCGTCAATCTTTTTTGTTCTTCGATCTCTTCTCTATGCCTACACGTCCCCTCGAAATACATTAATCTGTTAATTAATTAAATTACTTTTGATTCAGAACTTCAATTTACGCCGTTTTAGTTATCGTTAGTTTTAATAGTGTTATATCCTTTTGTTCTCTCTCTCTCTCTCTTCCCGAGACGACGTAGCTTACCGGACGTTGCTTGTCCTAGTTAATTTTACCGTGTGTTCTGCAATTGACTGTGCTTAGAGAGACTTCGACGGGTATAAATAGAGGCCGAACCTTTTCTCATTATTATATGTAATTGTCATTTTTGGCATTTGTCGGTATACCAAGAAGCGACGAGCTATTAAGAGGGATCGTTAATTTATTTCTTGCGATTAATCATGGACAATGCTACATGAGTCGATACAACAGACAACTTTGGTATTGCAGTTGTTACGGGATGGATGAGTATCGTGCGACACGTAAGGATGTCCTTATACTTTGTTTTTACTTCTGCTCTCGCCCTGTTTTTTGAATTTTGCGAGAAATACAAAAAAAAAGACTGCCTTTATTCAGAGCTTCAAGTATATTTTTGCTTATGCAAGTTTATCTCCTATATCCGCACGATAATACTTAGATCCATTTCGGAGAATCATATTGATTCGATGATTCTAATAGAGACCTACAATGATGCATGCAGTCATCTCTAATCTTCTGGAGGAAGATTTTTTATCTTCCATCCTTAAGTTTTTTATTTCTCATTCATTTATCGAATTGTCATTGTCGACTTCTCTTGAGATGATGCTGGTGACACTTGATCGTCTCTTAATTAATACCCACGTCTCTTTGCTTCTCGCGATTACAAAGTAAACAAATTCTATGCACAGTCATGTATAAGATTTGCTGGTGATAATCGAAGAATGTAAATCAATTTAATTATTCGTTTTACGTAAAACATAATAGACCAGTGGGCCTCGTGCAAGCGAGCTTTGCAAGCTCGCAATTTTGCTAATCAGCAATTGTTGTTTTAATATTGGCTGAAACTCTTTAAGGATCAATAGAAGAGGCCCGGACAAAAGAAAATTGTGGTTTCGTACTAGTTCAATTAAATAAATTAATTTCTTTGTTTCAATGTTAGTTTACTTATTCCGTCACTCGCACTTCTTCGAGATCGTATTTCGCGTTAGATATTTTTAATTCCGATTAATTGATACTTTAATTTTGCAATATCTTTTCACCCGATTAAGAAACCGATAATTGTCGTCGCTTATTCATTAGCTAATTGATCGAAGCTATTTTTTCTGTCATTTTTCCAAGGGTGCGTTCACAAATCTTACTCACTTACTACTACAAATCTTTATTATGAAGAGGATAGAATGATCCTGGATTCCGCTCTAGAGAGGATTCTGAACGTACCACTTCAGGGTGTTCAGCTAAGTGACTGTCAACGTGACAGTACGTTATCGGCGCCGTTATCAATATTTATTGTTATGTATTGTATGGCAATCGATGCAATGAAATAAGCGAATACAATTTTATCGTATATCCTCGAACGTATGAGTAATTACATTTTTTTTTTTTTTTCAAATTACTATAATTATACCAGCAAATCATCGAGTCATTTGAACTTAAGTTTCCGCCATACTCGAAACCCTTCAGGATCCCCTATGCCTGTGACCCCTTTCCTCCCTACTCCAGTCATGTTATAAGTTCGTCTCGAAAATAATTGAATTTTTGTTCGTCCAACACTCAGGAGTATCCTTGCGCACATAGATAATATTTTTTATGAAGGAAAAGAAAAAAGGAAAGAATGAAAGAGAAAAGCGCAAAGTTTGGCGCGTTCTTTCGTCAGCTTTTATTTTCGAGGCAATTTTGTAAATTTCTGAACAGATAGCAGTAGGCAATATTATTATCATAGGCAATCGAAATTGTAATTGTACCGTAAACGTTATAACGTAGAGGGCTCTACAACTTTTTCGATGTAACATTTCCAAAATGAATTACTCGATAATCATTACAATTAAAATAATTAAACTCTTGGCTCGGTAATCAAAAGTTTGTAATTATTACACAGTGCGTACTGTCATTGCCTGCTGGTACCTTTTCAACGATAACGTGGAGTAATAGAAAGTTTAAGTGAAGAATGACATGTAAGTAATTGTCAAACGATTCTCAGCGTGTTTAGGTAATATAACTAATAATAATATTAATGATAATGAAATAATAATAATAATAATAGTAACAACAAATAATAATAACAATAATTGTAAATTGTACGTAGGCTGAAATATTTTGAATAGACCCAAAATCCCCTTAAATATAAGATTAAGAGGCTAAATGTAGGATAAATGAAGAAGTTGCAACGGCAACTGACTGAATTCGCAAACGTAATTATGTGCTCAATTCTCATTGTTAATAAGACTGTGCGCAAAGTTATCGCAACGGCATATTCGACAGACGTTATCACGTTCCAGGATATTTTTAGTTTTTGAAACCGAGTGAAACTTGGTCATAACCAGGAAGTATCGATGATTCTTCAAGAGAGTACGGTGGAAATTTGTAAAGGGCTAATAAATTTTCCTGATGATAATTTATGTTTCTTAAAAACATTTAATCATTTGAATTAATGCATTACCATGTATTTACATTCATTGATTATTGTACGAAATGTACGAGTCTTTATTTACAATAACGATCGGCTTTCATCTTGCTTCTTCTGTCTAACAAGGCTTCGTGTAGAGAACCTTCGACCTTCGCCTTTTCTAATTGCGTACGATCATCTTTGTTTACGCGTAATTTTTTATCTTGAAATTTTTGGAATTTACGTCTGCCAATACAAGGAAATAAAATATTAATTGTGAGTTGCAGAATCAGCGTTTTCGCGTAATACGATCATGGGAATACATACACATAATTTACTTCAACATCTGCTAGCGAGCCTTGCTCTTCTGTTGGAACATCCTTTGCGGAGTCGTCAATTCTTTGTGTCATAGTTCGTACACATAGAAATTCAGATGGTCCTGCTGTTTTACTCTGACAAACCACATCGTCTTCATCAGTTACAGAAATAAAACAGCCAGTGTTACCTAAGATTGCCAGTTTGCCATCCTGGGAGAAGAAAATGAGACATAACAGTTTAAAATATACACTGCAGTTGTAAAGAATATGATAGATGATTGAACTGGATGAATCATTAATACCTGAAAAATTGGTTCCCACTGTTCCATTGCACCAACCGCATCGCTTCTGCCTACTACTACTCCTTTCTTGTCTACTCCAAGATACTTTCCATACCCAGACTTCAATGCAATCTTCGTTTCACCAACAGGAAATGCTGTAAGAATTTCTTCTGGAGACGGACCATCCCCTTCATTATGAGGTGCACCAAGAGTGAAAAGTCCATTATCAAGAGCTTTCATGTAAGTTTGCTTCCCAAATTCTATGGTTACTGTTCCCGTCATTTCAGATACGTTTTTAGCTTTCCACCATCCCCCTAAAAAAAATAAATGATTCAGAAAACAAAGCTGTCAATAAAGTGAGGTAAAATTCAATAATTACACACAAATTACAATTACTTGCATTTTAACAGAGAATTACAAACTAGATAGAAATACTAACCATGAAGTAAAGCATCATTATCTTTATTATTGGCACTTTCGTCATCTTTTCCTTGTTTCTTATGTTTACGTTTCTTAGACCTTAAAAGAAAAACATTCCAAATCAATATATTCAATGCAGTATTACACAACAGTGAAGGAATTACATACTTCTTTTTATCACCTTTTAACACCAGTTTTCCAGTGCGAACTTTTTCGTATTCAGACATACTGAACTTTTATAAATACACTGCCAAAAGATCAAAAATTCCACTTCGAAACCAAATTGAATTATACAGATGATGCCCCTGCTCTGGGTGTTGCCAGATCTTGCCAGATCGCGGGATTTTTCTGGCGCACGCTCAAGTAGAGTTGAGTCATAGATATAACATTAGTTTCCACCGTGCTGAGGTTAAACAGAGTGGAGTTAACCAATCACGTATAGGAGTTATATGGAATTGACCGATGATGAAGCTGCCTAACTCTAAACTCTGCACGGTAGAAACTAAGCATAGAAATATAGGGATGTAGCAGAAACTGATATTATGGGCTGGCTCAAGAACTAGTGGAAATTTCTATTCGAGAGAATCTCTTATATATTTTGTGACATAAGGTATAGGTAAGCTCATGCGCAATTATGCGAATACTACATATGTGGGAAATGTTTATCCGTATACTAGCTGGCAACACTTCGCTATAGCTAAGGACTGTTTAGGACTGTAATTTGCCGTGACAGAACGTAGTTGTTGCTATATGAATAGCTACAACACAATGTGGATCTATTAAGTTACGAAAGTGAAAAACAAGGTTTATTTATTTATTAGAACGACTGTAGTAATAGCTCAAGCAAGAAAATAAAAAAAAAGAGATTCAGAGCTTTGTGCCAAGTTAAAAGTCAGACGGCCGGAGGCGTCAAAGGGCCTAGGCACCAGCTGATTCTAACAATACATATTCGATTAAGGACTTTGCAGACTCTTTTCAATATTTTATGTTTTTGTGAAAGGTAACTAATGTCAATTATTTTTACATTGGTAATAGAGGTATCAAGTGAAATTGTAGTTATACTGTAGTCCAGTAGTTCGGTTATCCTAAGTATTAACAATTAATTTGACGTAATAATCTTTCTTATGACCTGTTAATTAATCATGTAATTCATAAGTGATTGATTAGAATACTGCCTTAAGTTGTTAGTATATTTTATGTCATTGTAGAGTTTCTTTCTTTTATAATTGAAGTACATTTTCATATGCGATATGTATCATATTTTACCAGGATAGCACAACACAGGGATGCAGCCAATACAGTGTGCTGCATTAGGAGATAAAGCTGTGGGTAAAACATGCTTGCTACTTAGATACGCTTATGATGATTTGCCATCGGAGTATGATTCTACTGGATTTGACTGTTACGATGGAATTGTGAAACATAATGAAGAGCTATACCTCGTTAGCTTGCATGACGTAACAGGTAAGAATTACTATAGATTATTAACATAAGAATATAAGGATATAACTTAAATAACATAAGCTAAACAAAGTATGTATTGTGAAATGAAAAATGTTTTATAGGTGATGAAAATTATCAGACACTGCTACCTTGGACTTATGCAGAAGTTGACGTAGTCCTCTTATGTTTTTCTGTTGTAACACCATCATCCTTTCAAAACGTTAAACAAAAAGTAAGATACTAATTCTTTGAGTTTTATTACCATCAAAAATATTCAACCCATAAATACATTGCATAGTACAAATTACATGTTAAGTCATCATGAAGGAATAAACTTCTGCAAAAACCATTTACTAGCAAATTAAAATTATCATACTGAAACTATCTTGTAATAGATATATTTTTGTATTATTAGTGGCTGCCACACATACAGAATAATTGTCCAAAGACACCATTCTTACTGGTTGGGACAAAAATTGATTTACGGAATGACTCCAACATGCTCGAGACGCTGGCGGAAAACAATGAAAAGCCAATCACAACAGAACAAGGCAAGGAACTTGCGCAAGAGATTAAAGCTGTTAAATACGTCGAATGTAGTGCTGTGACGCGGGTAAGTTTCAATATTTTTTACTTTTCTTATGTTATACAATATCACCTACATTTGCATTTACAGGAAGGCCTGTGGAACGTTTTCAATGAAGCATTTCTAACAGCTCTAGGTTCACAATAACATGTGAAGAGGACAAAATATGACATTCTGTAGCGGGCTATTCGTCTTTTTATCTTATCTTAAAATAATTAGCTCGCTGCGTCCAATTTTGCAAGTTTCCTTATTCAAGTCAAATAGTGATATGCATATTTATAGGCGGCTAAATGAGTAGTCGTAGACATTCTACGGTCAAGTCATTTACAAAATTTCTCATATTATCACTTTTTCACCTTTATGTGGAAAACTAATTTTGTATTAGGTCCCTCCATGGAGATTTCTGGAACTACAACGGTTCTTAATTATCAGCGTGTGGCAGAAATATTAGAATTTAACTAAAAAATTTTTAGAAAAATGCATTTTCGCTACAAATAATTTTTCTAGTTTCAATCTTCCAATGGTGGCGTCTTTCTTTTTTTATTAGAAACCGTATACAGCTGTCGGGTTTCTCAAACCATGGGCCACTACCACTGGAAGGTTAAGGAATTCCGCCAGACGTTGTCCTTAAGATACTGTTTTAGTTCCGAACAATTCGATTAGGCGGCGTAAAATATATTTTGTATGAAACCAGCGGTTCAATTTTAGATTCTTAATCAATTTTTATAAATTTCTTTTTTTATAAATGTTGCCGTTGGTGCAATTAAAAATTGTCGAATCATTGACTGTAGAAAAATTCAATGTTATGTATAACTTGATGTACCTGGGATCGTATTCTTGAATCTCGACATAGATGTGTCTAATTGTGACACCTGCCAATATACAAACGTCGAGACGATAGGGCAAAACGTGTAGCGCATGATGCCAGCATAAAAAATTAAATGAACGCAACTCTCAATAAGCGTTTACTCGCGATATTTACTTATATTTATTTATTACAATGATACTACCTTATGACAAATAACATTAAAACATTATTGTCATACAAAGTCAATGCAATGTCATTATTAGTTTGTAGAGATGTGAATATTTCTTTACTATTAATTTAATCAGATGAATTGAATGTCCATTATCAATTATGAAAATTTGGATACCAGTATCAAGAGTCCACCTGTTATGACTCGATAATGAAAGAATAAGATCATGCTTTTTGAGATAGTCAAAATATATTTTCAAATATAACTAATATCTCCTAAGGTGCAAATATAAGACCTCGCAATTTTTAAGGTTTATATTTACTTAAGCTAGACCGTAAAGTTGCGCCAATTTTTAGTGCAGGACGTAGGATACCTAGTAATGTAACTTAGTTAATGCTCAGGGAATAATAATAATTTCATTTGCAATAACTTTACGAAATATTCTTCCTCTTCCCTTAACCTTTCAAAACGAAAGAGATATTCAGGCATACTATGGGCAGAGATGAGTAGGGAGATTGCCAATGAGCCAATTTTCATGGTCCAAGTCAGAGATGAGTAGGGAGGCAGTGCCCGGACTCGGAACGCTCATTCTTCCTCGAGCCGGTCTCCTATACTGGTTTCTTGGAAACATCCCTCTCATAAATTTCCAACCTTCTTCTTTTTCTATATTTATTTCTTTATCCTTCATTCTTTACTTTCTCACTCATCTCTTTCCTCATTTGTTCTCCACTTTTATAACTCTATTCCTTACTTTTCTACTTTTTGACTTCTTTATTTCTACCTTCATTTCTGATTTCTCGTTTCACTCTGTTCCCTCTCACTTTCCAGTGTGCTTGTCTTGCCTGTTCTATTCCTTTGGTCGGGTCGAGCATATTAATTCATGTAGTCATATAAGAGTAGTCATCCGGTTAGTGCAGCTAGCTTAAGACCATGGTGTCGGGGGTTGCCCTTCCGCCTCATCCGCTGAGCTTGCTTCGTGGTTGGTGGCCCAAGTTGTGGCCGCGACAGGACCTTATGGGTCTCCCGACGGGGGCCAAGTGCCCAAGGGTCAACGACATGTTGGAGCGTTTTTAGCAAAGCGAACAAATTAGACTAAATACGCGAGAGCTAGACACCTGGTTAGATTCACTATACGAAAGACCATGGCCGTAGATACCCTAAGGGGACTCATGGCCCCCGTCGGGAGACCCATAAGGTCCTGTTGCGGCCACAACTTGGGCCACCAACCACTGAGCAAGCTCAGCGGATGAGGCGGAAGGGCAACCCCCGACACCATGGTCTTAAGCTAGCTGCACTAACCGGATGACTACTCTTATATGACTACATGAATTAATATGCTCGACCCGACCAAAGGAATAGAACAGGCAAGACAAGCACACTGGAAAGTGAGAGGGAACAGAGTGAAACGAGAAATCAGAAATGAAGGTAGAAATAAAGAAGTCAAAAAGTAGAAAAGTAAGGAATAGATTTATAAAAGTAGAGAAGAAATGAGAAAAGAGATAAATAAGAAAGTGAAGAATGGAAGATAAGGAAATAAAGAATTAAAGAAGAATTAAATATGGAAGTAGAAGAAGGTTGGAAATGGATATAGAAATAAAGAAGTGAGAATACGATAATAAGAAAAAAATGATATAAATGAAAATAAGAGAGAAATGAATATAGAAATGAAGAAGTGAAGAAGTAGAAAAGTAAGGAATAGAGTTATAAAAGTGGAGAAGAAATGAGGAAAAAGATAAATAAGAAAGTGAAGAATGAAAGTTAAAGAAATAAGGAATTAATGAAGAAACAAATATAGAAAACGAAGAAGGTTGGAAATTTATGAGAGGGATGTTTCCAAGAGACCAGTATAGGAGACCGGCTCCAGGAAGAATGAGCGCTCCGAGTCCGGGCGCTGCCTTCAGCACTCCCCCCACTCTCCGGCTCCCCCACTCGCCGAGTCCTGCCTGCACATAATTTTGGGCAATTTCCAATATTTCTAAATACTCTTGGCCAGGATTTCTGATTTTTAAGTGTTAATATCTAACTTTATTGATTTAAAACGCGAAATTTTACGAACTAATACGTGAGACTGGTTCCAGGGCTCTCCGCTCAGGTGGCACGTCGATGCCGAAATAAAGCTTGGACTATGGAAATCGGGTCACTGACAATCTCCCTACTCATCTCTCCTATGGGTACTGGAGTGGGAAAATCATCGTAAAAGAGCTTCATACCAAAAAGAGAAATAGTCCAAAGCATTAAAAATATTGTAAACGGGTATAAAATTAAAATAATAAAATTTCTCAGTGATAACGGAATAATTTATTATCCGTTCAGCGAAGGTCACTTTAATATAGTAGAATTTAATAAAAAATTATTAAGAGAAATGAGAAATCACAGTTTACACATTTTTAATGGATATCAAGGTAAAGAATATTTTTCTAGTAAATATTTTATTTATCAACAACTACAAAATACACAGTACATAATCATATAATCAGACTACGATCATAACTGGGCTAAGCGGCAAAGTAAAAAATTAAAATCAAAAGTAATATTAAAAAATTGAGCGTCTAACGAAAGAAATATCTCGTAGAAGTAAGAGCCAACCTGTATCAGTCTGTGGTCGACTTTTTTTTGGACTTTTCTCAGAATTACGAGTGGATCTGTGCTATGAGGTCGCATATAAAAATCTGCGAGAAAATCATGTCTTTCTGATAGAAAGAAAACCCACAATGGATTCCTCACACGAATCATACGGAAATATCGCAGAATTCATTTATCGCTACGCTTTGATAACATTGATAATATATTGGGTATTTTATACAATAAATAATTGACTAGAAATAAATATATAGATTCGTAAATAAATACACATATATTACATGTACTTTTCCTTTTCTTCGTCTTCTTTTTTCTTCATTCACTTTACTTGCCCCCTCCCCTCCTCTCGTCTTTTGAATTCTTCATGAAAAATTCGCTTCCTTTTGGATTTTGCTATCGATTAGGAACAATTTACATATGAAATCTAGGCTATTACACAACTGTAGCTAAATGTGTTTTGGTCTTACGCCATTGAGAATCCGGCGTAACCATACGCTTAATACTTTGACTGTCGCTGCCACATTTAAATAATCTTATTATCTAGGATCATCGATTTTTCGTTAAATCTTACAAGACGTCCTTTTCTCTTTCTTTTTGAAATTTCGCTACACACGACACAGCATAAGACATGGAGCGTTGCACAATATTAAAAAAAAAAAACATTTTAGAAACAATAATGAAGTAAATTAATTTTGTCAGGAGTGCTTGAAATTTAAAATTTTTCAAGTAATAAATTTTTCAGTAAATAATATCTAAATTGATTATACAAAAACTTGTTAAAATATAAATTTTCATTAAATGCACGTTGTATAAAAATATTATATTTTTTTCAACCACGTCGTGTGCAACTTCAACTGTGAATCTTATTTGTTGTTCCTCGTCTTTCCTTATTCTCTTCTTCGGGCAGTGTCATCATTTCAATGGCGTCCTAGAAAATAATATTTGGCCTTGCAGCTTAGCATACTCTTTTTCCCGTACAAAAATGCCTAAAGAGATAATCTCGTTATTTTGATTAATTGAACATTATATAAAAATAAACAAAAAATCCTGCGTTCTCTCCTGCGATACGAGTGAAGATTTATGTCGAATTAAAATAATAATAAAGTACCTATATAATGACTAGAGTTACAAATTTAATACGATTTGCATAGGTCTAAATGAATAACAACGTTCTAAATAATGCGAGAAAATTAATTCAATTAAATTTATGACGTTGAAACGAATTCATTTGCAAAAAAAGTAATTCCATTATTATATACCACACAATCATGCCTGTAGATTAATAATTGGCGTGCGAATGAAATCACCAATACCCATTCGTATAACATTTCATCGAGTCGTAACGAATGAGATTCCCCTTGTTATTGATACGCCATTATCACTACTCGATAAAATCAATAAGAACGCATCGTTATTCATCCTCACAATTATCCATACACGTCTTGAAGAAAGGATCATATTGATAACGAATTGACCTTAACCTAAAATGCGATTACGACATATCATTTCCAAGTACTCTGTTATCGGCCTTAAAATTAATTTGATTTAGCTTAATTATAATTATAAGACTTAGAAGTTTCACGGTAGAAGTGTTTCTTTACATAATACATACGTAATACATTGCACCGAAAATGCCCGAAATAATAAATCACATCACCTTGCAATAAATCTCAAAGCAAAACTCAAGCCAGGGTGAATCGATTCTGAGTTATCCATTGAGTCTATTAAATGAATCTAGATTATCAGCAGAACGTATCTTTGATTAAGCTCGTGAGAGCCAATCGCAGCTCGATTTATGTTGGTTTCATTACCGTTTCATCTTTGACCCGAGTTCATTGGCTTTCAGTCTGAGTTTACTTTACTGCACCGACTGTGTTCCCGATAGAGAAGAAACTTTGAACGTTTTCCATTCAGTAATCAGTACCGTTGGGAGCTTCTTAAATTCGGAATAACCTAGTCTCACCGAACGAAATATCCGGAATGCGATTATATTCGCGTGATGCGAAAAGTTTAGAGAGATCATAAATGCCCCTTTTGACATCTCCATGTAATAGTGATTGGTCGATCGTCCAATAATCGTTAATTTTCGCAACTTTTAGACTATGACTCCTGGTTTATTCGACTGGTTATCTGTTATAGTTCAAGCTGTGACTTTGTTGTCCACGTACTCCTCATCTTCGTCGGCAAACTTAAACCCATCCTCACCCTCGCCAATGAGGTCGTAAAAGGATCCTTTAGGTTCTTCCTTCATATCGACTTCCACTCCGTAATCAGGACTTTGAATTTCCTTTTGCGCGATGACGTCCTTTCTGGCTTCCTTTGATTTATGCACCTTCGCTGGAGAAGCTAGTCTACCCCTTGGGAATTCTTTCAATGGAATATTTACAGGATTCACGATTTTTTGACTGTCGCAAATAGTATTTAGCTCGGTGATATCCTTATACCTGCGTTGAACATTGGGTGTCTTTGGCTTAGATGATATGGCGTCATCTTTCCTCTCACAGAAGTCGCGGTCCAAATCGCGAGATTCTTGGTGTTTGGTATCCTTTCGTATCTTGGAACTCTTAGACCTAGCTTCGTTACCTTCAAGAGCACGACTCCTGGACATTTCCTCGGAGATCCTGGTAGTTCCACTAAGGACTGGACTATTTTTTAAATGACTATCGGTATCGTTCTCTAGACGGCTTCTGACGTTTGCAGCCGTCCTGGTGGAACAGTCTGATTCGTCAGATTGTTTACCACTATTTGGATTCGAATTGGAATGCTTCCGACTTTTACTAGCTGTTACTGACAGTGGTGAACCACCAGGGGTCCTTGAACGATCATGATTATCATCTCGATGCCTATTTCTTGATACACCTGATGTTTTCGATCTCTCGTGTTCCTCTTGTAAACGATTCCTGGTCGTTTTGGGGGTGAATTTTGATTCTGATTTTTCCTTTGACTCCGACCTGTCGCCATCTTCTACAAGACGATTAGGTATTATGTCTATCTGTACTCCAGGATCTTCCTGAGCTTGTCGAGCTAAAGATTCCTCGCTCACTCTAACACGAGATTCCTCCAACAATCTGTGAATTGGAAGCAACCCCTCACTTAGTCTAGCTCGATATTCTGTAATGATCTCATCATGAAGACGGCTCTCGCCAGGATCCAATCTCCTAGGAAGAATTTCGTCCTCTGCACGGCGAGTACCATCAGGTCCCACAGTGCGATCCTCGCCTCTTGACTTCACCAGCATATACTCTGCGGCTGTCAACGCAGCACCTTCTGTATCTAATTTCACCCTGGATCCCAGTTCGCTTCTTCTATCAGGAATTTCTTCATAATAATGATCCTCCTCGATGGCTCCAAGGATTTCAGAATCTCCAGGGTCCAGTGGAGGTATCCAGACGAGGAAGGCAGGATCCATTCCTAGATAAGATCCTGGTGCTGCACCGGCATTTACCACATTGTAATCATAATAATCCAACTCCAGGTCCATGTCCGGATTGGCTAAGCTGAATTCGGACCCTGGTCCCTGAAGAAGTCTCTCCCGGTTACGACGATCCTTCGACTCCTTCCCGCATCGCAACGTTGAGATGTTCGAGGACGTACTAGCGGGTGAGAATCCCTGTACAAATTTAATCAAAACATTCCTCAATAACAATTCTACCCAACACCTCCAAATGTCGTTTCATTTGGTCGCTCGAGATTAGAAATGAATTAATTATTTCTTGCGCGACACGACTTTAACAAATATAACGACCTTCGGCCTCGAACGAGCAGTTCTTCTGCTTTGAATTCTGCTTATTATAACGCGCGGCAAATCAGTGTATTTTTTTAAAAAGCAAGGCGGTATAGTGGAGCGGGTACCTTGGCCTGCAGAAGGGTAGATGATTTGGGGTGAGGGACTCTTACGTTATTCACGCTGGTCGAAGCGCTCGTTACGCTGTAACGTCTGCTGCCTTCCGAAGTTGATGTTTCCTCTGATACGGGGCTTATAGGACCGACCGTACGAAGCCTGTAACACGGATATCACTATAAGACAAAAGTCACTGGAAATCTAGTAGAATAAAATTACTACAGTGAAATAGCTAGCTGTTAAATATATCTGAAGAACGTTTATACAGTATCGACTTTCTATTATACAGAACTAGTCGAGCAACCAATATATATATATATATATATATA
>NW_014333085.1:534379-549972 GCF_000341935.2 Cephus cinctus | reverse complement strand
ATTATACAGAACTAGTCGAGCAACCAATTAGAATAAAATTACTACAGTGAAATAGCTAGCTGTTAAATATATCTGAAGAACGTTTATACAGTATCGACTTTCTATTATACAGAACTAGTCGAGCAACCAATATATATATATATATATATATATACAGAAATTGTACAATGCATGCAGCTGACGTGCACATTCGATAATTTTAATTAATAAAGATAAAGATAACAGTTAAATCCGTTAACTGATAAAATTGTATTAACCTTAAAAACTGTACAAATAATTGTAAATCTTTGTAAAGCTATTTCAATAAACCTGTTAAAAATATTTTAAATCTCTATACATAAAACAGGCTACATGCCTAGTCCGAACTTACTTAACTGGTCGGGCGTACTTGACCTCGGGTTGTCCAGGTGCCGAAGTACTAGAAGTAGAGGAACGTCTCGTCGGTGTGCTCATGACACTTGGTACAATAGTTTTTTGTGAACCGTACTCGTCCGATTCCCTTTGCTTCAAAGTACCAGAGTCAACACTCTGCTCATCCTCGACTCTGCCGTTTAAACAGATTCTAGCAATAAGTATAAAATGATTTGAAGTAACATTTAAGGGCGGAAAAAAGGGGAAAGGACATTCAATTGTCTTTTTAAAAAATTTCTGTTAGAGCATATAAATGTCATCAGTCATTTATTATCTCCTAAATTAACACTCACTCCGCCTGCGTTTCCGTGCTCTCATATCCATCCTCGATATCAGCAGGCGCTTCCTCCAGTCTCGAATGTTTGGTAGATCCTCTTCTTGGTAAGCGTACTAGGGATACGACTTCAGATATCAAAGTAGCTGACGAAAGAGCTCTTGCACGTCTGGCTAGTCCTTGCATGGAACCACTGCAGGCTGAAATGCATTAGAGACATGGGGTTATGTTTCGAAACGTTGAAGTACACAGTAGCTTCTTCAATGTTATTGTACATATATTCCACGTACCTGAATTATCCGTCAGACTGTCGAGATCTTCTGCAATCTGATATTTCCTGTACTTGAGTGCGTATTGCAAGGCAAGTATAACAGAGACAAGAAACATGAGTATAAGGAGAGAGGCAGCGACCAAGTGAGCAGGCGTCAACCACAATGCCCATCGTCCTGCGGCAGCCATAACTTTTGGATTTAGAAGTAACGTTGAGATTGTCGTTCCGTTATCAGCTGTAGGATTTTCTGTTGTAAAAAATATTTTTTTATTAAATATTGAATAGGAAAAATATTTCCTACACTGGGACAGACTTACGGAACGTGATAACATGGGCGAGAAAACCACCGACACAGGATTCAATCTCGGCTGCCATTTCGTCGCTGAAGAATTCCACGAGTAAACTGTTCTCTGAAGATATTACTGTCCCTGTTGGCGGTTCACTTTTATCAAATGCAACGTCTGCGAGTAGCTCAGCACTGAGGGAATCGCCATCGCGAACTTTTATGTATTGTTTTGGACATGGAAATCTTGCTTGGTCCAAATGAAATCTCACCGTGTATTCTCCTGCTGTCTGTATATGCATACAATGCTTTTGTCAAGAGTTCTTATAAGTGCTAGATTTAAAAAAAAATTCTTATTCGTGACTGTGATACCTGAATCAACCAAAATGACCGACCAGGACATGCCTGAGTACTGGCAGCTAGTATCGTTCTTGGTTTTTCATCGGTAAGATTAACCACGCAGCCACAACGGCACTTCGTACCGACTTCCGCCGTTACTTCCGGTCTATGCGCAGCTAATCCTGTTCCGTGCCGGCATTCCCAGTCTCCAGGATTCCATATGCCGTGTAGATCCAGCTCACCAGTCCCGCCGCACGATTCGGTTTCCACGGCTTTTCCCTGCGGGACAAGTTAATTATTGGACAGAGTGACCGCATGAAGAACGTTCGTGTTAAAAACAGTTTTACCAACCTGGCAGAATTTTGCACCGTATTTTGGAGGTGGCGTGTCGCAAAACCTGTGACGATTTCGCGTCCCACCTACACAGGAACTGCTACAGGGAGTCCATTGACTCCAGGGTCCCCAACCAGCAGCATTCCCGTCTAAATGTTTTAGAGAATTAGTCCACTTTCTTCCATATATATGTGTATATATATATATATTCCTGATTAGAAAATTGTGTTTCATAAAACAAAACAACTTTCTAGCATCCCCTATTTATAGAGATTAATGATCCTGGAAATTCATTAGACAAAACTTTAACTTTGGTAATCCGAAATCCCCAATACTAAAAGTGTCAAAGGGAAAGCCTGACGTCAATTGAGCTTTGTAGAGTTTTCTTTTGAATCCGAGCCAGTTTATCCGATTAAGGATCGTCAAAGCGATTAAGGTGATACAATTTCAGCCCGGCAATGACAACGCCACTGGGATTGGATTTACAGTTGCAATACAGATATCAGTTTTAGTGTCGATCATCTCCGTTTAAATCCAGCACGATAACTGGTGTCGGATGAAACCGTAAACTAGACAGTTGAATCGAACGGAAGAAGAAAAAGAAACGAAAAAAAAGAAAAAGCGTGTGAACGAAGACAGGAAAGTCTCTTGCCGCATTATTAAATTTTCCAACTCATTATCCAACTTTATTTCCCCCTTACATCAGCGTCGAGATAAAACTGCGCAACGAATGAAAAAAAATTCCTCTTCTTGAATTATGGATTCAAATAGTACCGGGAGGAGGACGTAGGGGGGTATCTATCCTACGCACGCAGCCAGCGTGGAAGAAAAAAAAAAGTAGAAAACAAAAAGAATGGCTGCTGGTAGGTTCATTTGTTTAACAAAATGGCACACCTGATTCTCTCGGAAAAACAGATGTAACATTAAGGTACAAGGGCTTGGGGAAGCGATGAAGATCCAAGCGGGAAATTCAGTCTGGTTTCATGAAAACATCATGGAAATTCCCTGGTTCGTCTTATAAGTGCTGTGGATATACATATATCAAACGAGGAAAGCTTTCTCCATTTGTCACCAGTGTCGCCACGTAGCTTGACGAATGATGGCGAAAAGAATGCCGTCGCGACGTACAACCTAAGTCGACTCTTCACACAATGGATATTATATGAGATTATCCGGATTGGTGATATCGGTCGGATTTGACAGTCTTTAGGTTATTCACTTTCAACTGAATTGCTAAAGAAAGAGTGTGTATAGGTATTTGTGTCAGCTGCTGTTACGATTCAAATTTTATGACGAAAAGTACAGGGGAAATAAAAATACTTTCGTTATTCATCAGATCCCTTCCAGAGCTGCTACCAGTGTCCCTTATATATTGTAAAAGGCCAATTTTCCTTTTTTTTTTTTCTATTCGATTAAAGTACTCGAAGAAGTTTGTATCCTTAAACGAATATTTCATTGGATCAGTATAACCTGAAAGACCCTTCCATAACTTAGACGAGCACTCGTGGTAATGTTTTCTACTTATACGAAGGGATAACTTCTAGAATGAAAAAGGGCGCGAGAGAAGAAGCAAAGAGAAAGGAGCTAGTGTCCCGTCTCTAGTGAAAGCCTCGTGCCCACTTCCAACCACGTTGCAAGAGGGTTCAAGTGCAGTTTATATGCAAATGCAGATAATTCCTTTAGCGTTGCTTCCTGCGAGAATCTTCTTGTCTGGCTGATTCGGTATTTAAATGAGGTTACCTGTTTTCTTTAAACGTAATTTTCTTGCTGGTCGTTAGCACCGGGTACCGAGTAAAGTACCTAGAGTACCGCAACAGTGGCAGAAGACCGAGAGACAGAGGGAGAGCAAAGCTTGAACGATCAGATCTTCTTCCATAACCATGTTGGCTACAAGGTACAAATTGAAATTTCGCAAGAATAAACTCGCAATTAAATTGGAACGCTTACGCAAATAATTTTGTAAATTTGTAAAATATAACTCGTGCATCGTGCTGGAAGGAAAAAATACGATCGTTCACGAAATATATTGAAATAATTCTCGACACGTTTCATCAATCTAATACAATATACAATGTGAACGAATTTTACTTTCTGAAAGGAATTTATCTTATTCATTGAGAGTTTTTTAATTTCACTTCCGCCACACCGACTTTCTTTACTTTTGACTTTTCTCTCTTTGAATTGTCGGAAATAATGAACGAACAAACTGCGTGGCGACGGCTCCACACCAGCCAATCCCTGAAGAAGTCGCTGAGAAGGAAGAAGAAGAAGAAAAGGGAGCACTTTTACTTCCTTTTGTCCTGTTAAATCTGGGTCGCAGTACACGCCGAAGTGCTCTCATCATGGGAGCCCAAGATTATTTACGTAAATTGCTTGCCAAAGTAGCTCAGAGGTTCTCAACGTCAAAAGTCATTATGATATCCGATCATACAGTTATTCAAAGTACGTAATTGAAAGATAAATTTTCTTAAGTGCATCTCAACAAAGATCTCGTCAAAGAAGAACAGCGATCATTCACACTTACTAGAGTTAGTACGAAATCCATCAGCCACTTGCATAAAGTTGGAGTGACTATTGCCTGATAAGATTCATGAGACACGTGAGCAGGCATTAATTTTATGTCTAACGTATAATGTACGTGCGTAGACCCTGATACGTGGAATCCGCTGTCAATATCGTATAATGTGAAAGCATCGAAGAAGATTGAACGTTCTGCGTCTTGTCTAGAAAGAAAAAAAAAAAAAGAAGAAAACAGCCAGATTATTTACAAACTTTTTCTTGAGACTCTTAAGCTGTTAGAATCCGTAATACCAATGGAGATTGTGTCCAAACAAATAAAATTCCACGAGATAAAAGTACAATAAGAAACTCCAGAACAATTTTCAAAGTCTGTAAGGACACTAATAAAATTAGAGGTATAATCAAAATTCATGAAAAATTTGAATTTTCCTCAGAAGGGAAAATCCATTTTCAGAGAATTCACTCAAGTATAACAAGATATTCGTTTATCTGAAAAGCTATGTCAAACGAGCATTAAGTCCCGTTCACAATGATTCGCCATTCCGAAAGCTTAGTTCATCCATTCGCGTTGGTATCCAGTATTCCGAAATTCACAGAGATACCAGGGACTGTCATCAAGCAAATCACAATTTCCTATCCCTTCGTTCTCATCTACTAGAGCAGTATCGTCATACACCATTAAGCGGTATCCATAAAGGCACCATCCGTCATAGATGATATCGAGGAAAATTCCTAAACGCAAGATTCCTCATGACGATTTATGATGGAATCATCAATCCGCGTCGTATTCGATTGCGCGAGTCTCTGTCCACGTCAGTCATACTTGACTACTTATACCAGGGGGTTGAGGGATGAGGCAATGGGGAACCCATCGATTTTGCTTTTGACGCCTCAAGTATCATCACCGCAGACCCAAAGGGATGATACTTGAAAGAAAATAATATTTGATCCAGTCCTCCCTATTCTTTCAAAACAATATCAGGAATATCTCAGACTTTGAATCCAAGATTCCAGAGCAGGTTACGACGATACTACACAGAGGGCATCCCCGTCCCTGTGGAGAGAAAAAGATATATTAAAAAAAAAAAATAAATCTGTCAGTATTATAAATCATGGATAAGTCTGTTGTCAGCCGAGACGCAGGGTTTTCCAGAAAGAATAATACCAGGTACGTTAATCGTTGGGAATCGTTGTGAAGTAATTCACAGTGTAGCATTTAATCAATAGAAGTTCGTTAGGGTTGCCGTGAGTTGTATCTACGTAAATTTTCCACCCTCCATGTGAGGGTTGCGAGAGACAACGTAGCAACCCCTCTATATATCATGTAATACTCGGACAGTGTACTACTATCAACAAAATCCCTGCTGTGCCATTGGACAGTTTGGACTTGAATGGGTAGAGCAGTACATGGTAAACCGGAAAACGAGACTGAAGCTGAAGATAGAATTGGAGAAAAATCTCTCAATAAAGTAGATTTTTTTTAAGTAATATTTTGATACAATTATTCGAATTTCCCTGTACTTTATTACAGAGGACAATGAAGGCCTGCAAGTCGGTACATCATTGTGGCATCCATTATTCCCAACAAAGTTCCATGGGGTTGTCTGAAATTCAAGAGGAGAAAAATTAAATGAAACGTGACAATGGCTGACCTTGCAGAGGATATGTAGGTATGCAGTCGACTCTGACTTCCGTCATGGCGCCGTTGATGGCTTCGCTAACGTAGACGAAGCAATACTCGACGAACCTCTCGGTGAATATGTCGCAGTCGAAAGTGAGTGTGTGCTTTCCCGGTGGTGCTTTCAGTTCGGCCACGTAATGGAGGCTCGATGGAGGAGCCAGGGAAGCCACGTCGGCTCTAAGTCGGCCATACACCCTTACACGGTCGCCCTGGAGGCGACAGGAAGGATACTCGAAGAGGACCGATATGCCACCGGTACTTCCGACGCAAGGCTTTACCGATCGGGCGTGAACGTTGAAGACAAACTGATCCGACCACTCGACCTGTAATCAATTAGATTAGATTTCTCAATAAGAAACTTGTCTCATTCCTAGTTAAATGCGATGGCTACGCCTTCCTGAGGTCAGTGGTCTCTAGGATGAATTTTCCTAGACACTACCTAACCTAACTTTTCATCTTGTCGAAGGACGTATATATACTCACCTTGATGTAGGCGCTAGTAGTCGGAGCACTCGGATTAGCGTCTGTTGGTTTAAGTCTGAGGGCGTAATGGCCAGCCAATCCAAAAAATTCGCACCGTAGAGTAACGACCCTTTGAAGAGGAAACCCTTTGACCTCCTCGGTGTACAGCGCCTGCAAGCCACACGACTTCATTTCTGCCTTGCACTGGCGTTTGGGTGAATAGGTGGAAAATAGTAATCGGCAAGAGTGAGGAAAGAGATTGAAGCATGAATAATGTCTTGGATATAGAATCGATAGAATGGATAAAAAATAATACTAAAAGAAGGATAAAGGTTCTGGTCAGAGTTCGACGACCTGAGAAAGTATTTAAGCTTCCCAGCAGTCATCTGCCAGTCGACCTTACCTGTACGTGAGTCTTATTACGTGGGTCACAGGACAGCACGCTGGCACCGCAATATATGAGTTGCAAAGAGTAGGTGGTTACAGGAACCCCTGCAGATGGTGTGCAGGATATCCCAGCGTATTCCAAAGTCGCCAGAACTGGCTGTCCAGGATAAGTTTTCAAGTGTTGTGGTTCCAAGGACAGAGAAGGAGTCGGCCATCTTACGTCCAGACTGGTTTTCATCTGTGTAAGAAATATGAAATGTTATTTTACAAATTTTTCTCTAAACTATCATTAATCCTTAAAAGCCTACCAATCGATTACAGAATTATCACAAAGCGTACCTGAAGCTCATGAAGGTCGGTGACGTCGATAAATTTGTCTTGAGACGCTGAAGACTTTTGCTGTACCTGAAGGGAGTAAGTACCGCCACGTGAAAAGAAGCCGCAGGGTATCACGAGGGAGACATTTCCGCCGGAAGCTGCTACATTTTCCACGGGAACTTCGCCCACCAGCTCCGAGCTGAAGCCATCCAGTCGTAGAACTCTGACACAACACAGAGCACAATATTAATAGCAGAGACAATGGAGACTCCATTTTTCGTCTGGTCTTTAACCGAGAGGATCGTTCGAGCGTCGCAACATTGCTGACGTCCATTCTCATCCTGGGTTTTCACGATATTTCAGGGAAGCCTACGGGGAAAGAGAGAGAGAGAGAGAGGGAGAGAGAGAGAGAGGTTGGTTCGGCTCGAAGAGCGAGAAAGAAGAGGAAACAAAGGAAATGGATTAATGGGCTGTTAGCAGCTCGAGCGAGCTAATCATCCGTGGACAAGTCGATCCATTCGACGCGAAGTGATTGACGAGATACTCGAGAGCTATAAAACCCGATATCGTCAACTTCACCAGGTTGGAAAAAAAGGAGACAAATAAAGGAAAAATAGGAATTGTCAAAAAAAGGAAGTTTAGATTCTTTCAAAAAAAAATCTTTTTTTCTACCTCAGTACCAACGGTACGCCGAATACTTCGTTACGACTTTGACCCCCTATCTCATCATCCTCGTCCTCTTCCATAATGATATCCGCATCCTCGGTGGTGGTCGACACCGAAGTCACGGATTTTTCGAATGTCGGTAATTCCAAAATCAGAACCGACAAATTTCCAGATAACGCCGTATGGGAAGCGGCTACGATTAACCTTGGAGATACCGAATGCTCCAGTGCCAGCATGGCCCCCGATATACCTGAAAATCATATAGAAACGTATATAGGTTGACTTCATTTATCATCGATACGTTCATTAATTATTAGCTGATAACAATTATACATAACTGCGTATTTCGGATAATTATTAATCAAACTAGATTGTCGATATGGTTGGAGCTTAATTTAATGAAATAAAATTACATGAAATTTTAATATCATATCAAGAAACATGATAAAACAGGAATCTACAAATATTTTATTAGCATCCTTCAAATTGACACGTATTCGACACGAATTAATATATTTGACAATATGTATTTAGGCTATAAGCTAGATTATTAATATGGCAATGATAAAGTAATGGGCAGATCGATTTTGTATTTCTATCGTGCTGCACGTGTTCAGCTATCGAAATTCTCCGTTTACCATCCAATTACTGTAGGAATTGAATATCCTATCCCGTTATATATATATATGAACAAGATATCCTATATATGTAAGTACAAGATACATAAGAAGCCGGGAGTATCGTGAAAGCAATCCGGAGAAATGATATTGGCCTCTGGTTCCAGAGGTGAAAGGTTGAAGAGTTGAGAGCGTGAAAAATAAACACAAAAGACCGTCAAGTTAATGCGGAAAAAACATTGTGAGAACAATTTGAACCGCAATACGATTTCCGCATATCCCATAAGATTGCAAGGCAATGAAATATTCATTGAATCCACCTTAGAAACATTGCTTAAACGCACGTACCCCGTACGCACCATATGAAAAGACGTATACTTCATCAGGCTGTATATTACAAGAGAAAAAAATGATTGCATAAAAAATAACTAAAACTGTACCTTTGCACGTTATAATAAACTTTGCGATGTCCAAGAACATTAGCTACTAGCTATATAAACGTGACTGAGTTAATTATCTGCATAATCCATGCCCTGTACAAGAGCTTCGTTCTCGATGCATTATTTCTTACCATTAACAGACACAGTACACGTTTGAATCTGGCGCGCAAACCAAATGGATGTTGCGCCGTAGTTTGCAGTGGTAGATTTTACTGTTTACTTGGCATACAGTGATCCAACAGCGAGTACGAGAAGGGAGAGAGAAATTACAAAGGAACATACGTACAACTACATTGTTTGTAATTGTTGCAAGTGTTGGTTCATATACAAAATGAAGTCCGGATTTGTAAGACAAAGGCGGTTGGCGTGATAAAGGAAGATTTAGGGCAGCAGAAAGGACGCGTGCAGGTGTAGATTAAATTGTCAGATGGTTGCTTGACGACCCAAGGTACCATAGAATACTGTTCGTATAGAGTGGGTGACGTATAGCAAATAATGAGTCTTGTTTCTGGTACAAATAAAAAAGACGAAATAGGAGCAGAGACAAGCAGCATCTCTGTGTGCATTGTGGGTAACGATAAAAGTCAGATTAGACGTGCTAAATTTAATTACCGTGAATTTTTCCTTTAATCAAGTGAAATAAAGATTTTTGTGAAGATAATTAGGGTGAAGGACAAATGGAACAAAAGATGTGGAGTCTTGGAAAGAGAATGGAAAAAGATCGGTGGTCGAGACTTGAGCTATGCTGGTTCGGTACAGGAATGGGATTCAGTATCCAGTTACGTAGAGATTGTGCAAGCGGATTAAGGAAGGCGAAGAAGGACGCGTCGGATTAGGGAAGTGAAAGGAGAAGCGAATAAAGCGAAGTACAGACCTATGTATACAATGAAAGAGCGTGTCTGGCTTTACGTCGTAAGCGTAGAGGTTGTTGAAAGACGCGATAGCCAGAGAATCCTGACTGTTGTGTATTCCTCTTGTTGAGAAGAAAAGTTCAAAACCCTTAATTTTCCTGCTCAGGGTCGGAATGGGAAAACGGTGCGAATTGCGAGGAATGAGAAAACGTATTGGCCATCTTTATTCCCTGCGGTGGCGTTACGTAGCTTGATGGATACCGGCGAGGCGCCTTCTCGAGTCCTACTCTGTCGGTATGGTAGGAAAACACGCAATGTAGATAAACGCATAAAACGCACAGCGCATTTCCCAAGTGACAAGACCTGACCGTCTGTTTTTTTCCCTTCTCTCTTTTCTCTTTATCGTCCTTTGCTTTGTCCCCTTTTATTATCTTTCTTCTATTCTTCTTCTACAGAAGATACCCTTTTACCCTCCAGTTCAGCACTTTATAGGTCTTGCCAGTAGCGTCTGTTCTCTTTCAGTTTCTATAGTTCGACATGATGTCTCCTCTGTTCTGTCTCTTCTTTCTCTTTATATTGAAGCTCATCGTGGCCAAAGGACTGTCGTCCAATTAACTTTTTACTTTTGTGTTAAGGGACTCTTGACACCCTTTTTTTTCGATCTTTCTCCTTCTCTCTCACTCTTTTACCCTCTTTCGCTACTTTTCTTTTATTATTTTTACACGAGCCAATCGATACGGAACCTTTGAAAACACCAGTGTACAATAGTGTCAGATTCAGCTGCTATTAGATAGAAATGATAAGGTTGGTTACAGAATGCAATACGATATATGGCTATTTCTGATATTGGTTTCTCAAGGATTTATGAATTTCACAAAATCTTCAAACTTACACAATAATTCCCGTTGTATCATTACCTGTGACTTTTTTGACTCACCATATAAACGCGCGTTAATTTGGATGGACAAATATGCATAATAAATTTCAATAATACAAGATTTCCCATAAATTCCCTCTTATCCTTACCTATGCCTACATAACAAATTATACTAATCGTATGTTATTTGCTGTCCGGACTAAATTGACTTGCAATTCACTTGTAATTAGGACAGTCGACGACCTAGCCCATTTGCTCAATCCAATGTATACTTTGTCTTCATTTAAACGGTTCGCCAGCTTCCTTAAAGAATCTACGTGCGTCTTGATTCTCACATTGGAGTTCCTTCGGCGTTAACAGCAGGCAGCAGAAACTGCATCGAATGCATTTAATTGCATGCACTCATACGCATGCATATGAGATATCGATTGGGCATCCTTGACGTTCGTACAATCAAATTTTATCTGTCGACCTCGTTTACCTAATAGTACCGGGGAAAAAAAAAAAAAAAAAAAAAAAAAAAAAATTCATCGACGCCATCACCGGCCCAGGGCGCTCTATTTTTCTGGCGTCGGTAGGCGCCGTCGATTCATCTCGGACCTTCGTCCGGTTCCTAACCCCGTATAGGCGTCAGCGGAAAAAAAAAAAAAAAAAAAAAAAAAAGCGCAGCTTCTAGAAGGAAGGAGCACTTGGTTCGCCTATCATCTGGACAGCCAATATAGATGAATCCGTATATGCATCGATGCACTTATATGCATGAGCGTATATACACATACGCACGCACAAGGGCAGAAAATTGAAGGCTGTAAAATCGTTTTATCGAAAGTCCATCCCAATATGGGAAATATCCATTTATCTATATGGTATAACCTCACTTTCGATATCAGCTTTCTGATAATAAAATTCGTTCTCGGCTACGCTGCTGGAGAGGCCAGTTTTTGATGGCGATAAAATAGGAAAATTGGAAAATAAAAAGAATTTTTTTTAATTTTCTCACGGACCACATATTACGCGGCTATACTATGATCAAAATGGTGGATAACTTTGTTTGGCTATCAAGGTACTCATTTATGAGCTCTTTCTAATCGATTTAAAGTGTCTCCCTATAGTCTCTGTAAGATAATAAAGAAAAATTGCCACTCCTCTTATCACGAATTTACACCAAGTTATTTCATATTACACAATATTAACCCATTATGTCACTCACCCGATGTATTACGACTGATTGAAATTAAAAAGTCGAATATTCAAAAGAAACAAAAAAGTGCCCGCTCGAGCGGCAACTCATCGCGAAAGTTTGTCAATGTTCACGGTGAGATTAACAAACTGATCGAATCACGTTGAAGGAATTGAACGAGAAAAAAATTTAATCAAAGAAAAACAGGTATAGAACCCCACAAAATAAAAGCAAAAATTCTGGTCTCCAAAGCGCGAATCAGGTCGCACAGTAGGACATTTCTGGTAAATGTACAAGGCGGCAAAATATACCAGATTCGAAATTACTGAAACGCAATTTTTTCCTTCTTTTCTCTATTGATCTCATTTCGTCCCCACCCGTCCATTAGTCCCGTCCCGTCTGTCATTACGCTTCGTTCAGCTATTCAAAAAATTTGTCCAGCGTCAGAACGAAGAGAAAGAAAAAATTACCGGCCAGGCGATCGAGCACTTTTTTATTTTCAATTCCCACCTAGGGATTCTTCGGGTCTCACGTGTGCGGTTCACGAAGAGTCCAGAAGTCTTTGGTTCCTTTATAACCGTCTGGATAAATAATTACGCGGATCACGTAAACCGCAGCTACCTTTGAACTCTTCAACGTTTTCTCATCTAAATCTCCCAGCGGTCATTTCGATTCTTTAATTAATCCTCCCTATTAATTTCATTATTATTTTTTTTTATTTCTGTCGTCACAATTTTTCATAACGTCCAGCAATTCCGTTCGAGCAACCACCAGCTTGTATGAAAGATTCAACTGTAGTATTAATATGCTATAGTAAAGTGTATACCTGAGTATACGCATATACTGTACATACTATAATATATCTATATGTAAATAACATAGAAAATTGGAAGCAGGAGGAGACACTGATTTGCACGGGTCGCATAAGGGAGGAGAAACTGCGAAGCCATGCGGCGTCTAATGAACTTGCTGGGAAGCCTTAGGATCTAATGCGCGTAATCGGAGACAGGACGAAATGCGTTTAGAAATTGCTGCTACTCTGATTACACTGAGCTATAATCGACTATGTTTTTTCGTCACCGTCTACCGTACAGAGATCTTGGATTCGGTTCATTTTTCATTATTCAACGCGAGTGCGAGAGAGACGAACTTATTTACTATACTAGTCCAAATTATTGTACGAAACTTTTGGCTTTATCCATTTTCCTCGTACACGTTATGTATTATATGTATATACAAGCAGACAGTTTAATATGTACGAGTATTAACTAACAACTCGTGTCCGAATTGCGGGAAAATAAGTTTTTTCAATTTCGCTCAAAGAGAAACGACCTCGGCGCGTTTCGTTGACCGTAGGACTCTAATGTAAACTGTCAAACGGTTGCCCAGTCGAATTGCTAGCATCGCCAACTTCTCTCCCAACTATCCCGTCAAATTTTCACAAACAAATTGGCTCGTTCGTCACCGAGACGAATCGATGCCAGCCAATATCGTTGACACGAGAGAAATCCAAAATTTCATCAACGATTTAGGAAAATACGCCATAATAGTGATTTTCATTGAAATCCAGGACAGATACGAAAAAAAGTTGACTTTAACACATAAATAACACGAAAGTAAGCTGTGGTAGGAAAAAAATTTTTTTCAACCAACGAAAATTGTATGAAAAATAATGTTGATTTACACAGGCTGAATGCTATCTAAAACCACTACTCTCGACTAGCCCTCCAAACACCTTTAATGTCATCGTCAACAGTACGTTTAATCGTATCCAGAAGCGGCGGCTCCCGCAGTAAAATATTTGTCCTCTCGTAATCCCGCAGGAGTCGGAGAATCCTATTAAGTGAAGTTGGGAAGAAACTTTGCATTTGCCATTTGCACTCGGTTGTTTGCGGCGAGGGCTTCTGGGGTTAGGTGTTAAGTTAGGAAGGGTTCGGGTCAGGGAACGTAGTACGGCGACAACTGTCTACTTACTGCATTACTAGCCCTTGCGGTGACCGTTAATTACGAAGCATTTTGTATATTGTTCGTCGCTCATAATAACGCTTGATATAGCTATCCTGGCTGGGTGCAAATTACACGGGTACGAGGCTCGCTAGGAGGCCGCCATCTTGTTGTACATATCTGTATCCGATGGTAACTAGAAGACTATAATGAGACTCGGTCGGTATTGTATATAATATATCCCCAGGCAATCTCGGTGGCAAAGTTATTCAAAGTTATGAGAATGCAAAACGAACCGAAATTCGTACAGATGAAGTTTTTATATTGGCTCAGGAGATTGCCAGAAATATTTTTAACTAGACTGTCCAGTAGTTTCCGTTACTGACCATACACGTTTCGCTTCTGGATTGTTTTTCTTTCTTCTCTTAACAGGAATTCACACGATAAAAAAGGACGCGAGATATGCCACTATGAAAAATAAAGTTCGACCTTGGCGCCAAGTTTCAAACGAGACTCTCGCGCTGCGCTATATGAATAGATTCAGAGAAGTTGGGTCCATTCATTGCAGACATTACTAATTAAGATAGCGAAAGGCGTCCCTATATATATATATATATATATATATATATATATATATATATATATATATATATATATATATATATATATATATATATATATATATATATATATATATATATATATATATATATATATATATATAAGAGTAATTAAAAAGTTTCCCGGCAACTTTTAAATCTATTGACTCGCTGATATCACTAAGCTTCGTTCCTCCGCCAACAGGATATAGCCATTAGCAGATCTGCCATACCGACAGGTATATAGAATCATTTATCAGATGGCTAATTATTATTCGGTTACTTAATTACTTCGAAATTAAAAACTATCTCGCACCAGATACCATATAAGAGAATAAATTATTATTAATAATCGTCATTCTTCGAGTGAAGGATCAAGACCTTTGATTCTAAGGTAACAAAAGATTCTATAGAATGATACGATTCTAAGAGTCCATTTGAAGGTCATGTTGACGGAAGCAACGTTCTTCATTAGGTTAATGGCTTTTCCATGACTCGTAGAAAAGTATTAACTATCGTATACAACAAAAACGCAATACAGAAATGTACGGTTAACCTCTCATCCTTCCGTGACTTTAGAAAATTCGAATGGTTACCGGTACACGCTCTTGGTTCCGCCTCTGGCCGCAAGCATTTCGCCACATTCTTATTTGACTTATTCCCATGTTATTTCCCGTCTGGAATTCGTTCGTCTGGCTCGGTGGTAAATGTAGATTTCAATGAGAATTCACCAGGGCAGAATTGTGCACGGCGCAGCGCTTGATTGTCGGTAATGAAAAAAAAAAAAAAAAATAGTAGTACCAACATGGAAAACTAAAAGCGGAGACAAAACATCAAAGCGTCATCGATCGACGTAAATAAAATAATACGTATATTTTCAATATTATCAGACAGAATTATCGTTATTATCTCACGTTGAATTAATAATTACGAAAAATATATATAGACACTTTTTTTCAATCTTTTTTTTTTCCCCCACCTTATCCAATCTCGTCTCGAACTTCTTGAAGATCTTCCAGGAGTACAGAAAGAATATGGCGCTCGAGGGAGTTTAAGAGTGTCTGGGGGTTGAAGTGCGCCACGCTTTTTTTTTACACAGCGAAACGCGGTAAAACTCGAAGGAGGGGTGTGAGACGGTGGGGG